>NC_048602.1:24676409-24846409 GCF_003668045.3 Cricetulus griseus | reverse complement strand
TGTGGCAGTGAAATCATAAGTGCCTCTCAACCCCATAAACAAATAAATAAGTGTAGTACATATTTTTAATGGTAGGCAAATTTATCACTCTTCTGGAGGCTGGACATCTCAGATCAAAGCAGCCACAGATTCCCCGTCTACTGAGGGTTACTTGGGGTTGCAGACACACCCGCATCTTACTGTGTTCTCATATAGTAGAGAGAGATTGTATTTTCTGGAGACATCTTTCATAAGGATGTTAAGTCTACTCCTGAGGGTCTTAGTCTCATGACGTAGCCACCTCCCCAAAGTCTCATTTCCAAATCCCATCACACTGGGAGCTGGGCCTGTTGACCTCTCTATGTGTCTGATAATAGTCTGGAGCATCTCAAGTTCCTCCCTCTTCCTCCTGAGATTACAGGTGGGTGTGTACTGCCACACCCAGTTTATGTGATGCTGGGGCTCGAACCCAGGATGTCACACATGCTAGCTAAGTAAGCTGCTGTCTGAGCTATATCCGAAGCCCTTATTTATCTGCTGTTGTATCTTGACTTCTATGTTCAGTGTACTGTGCCATCAAAGGGACTTGGTCCATCACAGGGGTTAAAAGTGGTTGGGTCAGGACCGAAGAGGTGGCTCGTTCGTTAAAAGAATTTGCTGCTCTTCTAGAGGACACTGGGTCTCCCAGCACACATGGTAGCTCACAATGGTCTGTAATTCTAGTTCTGGAACATCCAATACCCTCTCTGGATTATTGGGGGGGGGTCGTCAGGCATGTAATGCTATGTATACATACATAATACATACATACATAATACATACATACATACAGGCAAAATGCTCAAATACATAAATAAAAATAAATAAATCTTTACCAACAAAAGTGGTTGGGTAGATACCTCACTGTATGCATTAGATTTTATTCATTTTCATTTTTCATTCATTTTCTCAATAGACATCTAACGAAGGGCCACTGTGTGTCAGTCATGGTTTAGAATTGAATCCAAAGACTGGAAAATTCCAGTTACCAGCTCCTCCCACCTCTATGCGGTCCTGATGCAGTTTCCATGGTGATGGTCTGGGCCTGAATCTGTTGCTAAGGGCACAGGGTTGCTAAATCTTCCTCCAAGATAGTGGTTATGCGCATAAAAAGGGAGGGGCCAGAAGAAGGGGGGACAAAATGGGCTCCAGTCTGCCACCACCTGTCAGTGGTCCTAGCAAAGCATTTGGGGCCTTCAAATAAGGCCTTTCAGAGCTCAAAACATACGTGTATGTTGAGAAATTTCACCTTTCCACCTCATGTCTCATCTGAAGTGACAATGTTACTGGAGAATCAGGGTTCCCATTTGTGGGCTCTCGGTTTCCTTGACCAAAGGATTGGAAAATGACTCAGAAGGAAACTCTGAGAAACCATGGGGTGGGCAAGCTGTAAATCTCAGCATCTTCGGGGGGGGGGATGGAGAAGAGGGCCAGAGAAAGCCCTGGCATTTAAGTTAGGGTCTAGGGGCTGGAGAGACGGCTCAGTGGTTAAGAGCACTGGCTGCTCTTCCAGAGGTCCTGAGTTCAATTCCCAGCAACCACATGGTGGCTCACAACCATCTGTAATGAGATCTGATGCCTTCTTCTAGCGAGCAGGCATTCATATAGCCGGAACACTGTATGCATATTAAATAAATAAATCTTTAAGTTAGCGTTCAAGAAAGCTGATCGTTTCAGCAACTGAGGTCTGTAAGCATCTTCAGGTGTGGTGGGGTCAGGTGGGGGTGACTCAGGAAAGCAACGAGAAAGTCCAGAGTGTCAAGGCAGTCATGTTTGGAATTTGGGCCATTGGACAAAGAATAGACAAAAAGTGGGAAAAGGAAAGTTACATTTTTTGAATTAGAACTCAAAAAAAAAATAAAGGCAAGCAGGGTTAGTAATGAAAGTCAGTGGACAACTACCCCAGAGGAGGGGCTTTGAAGGTAAATTACTCCTCCATCTCCTCAGCAGGCCTTCAAGTGAGTCAGTTTTCCCAGGGAAGAGGACTGTCTCCTGGCCAGGCAACTGGCAGGCCCCATTGGGTTAACTTCTATTTTGAGACAGACTCTCTCTACACAGTACTAGCTGGCCTCAGCTCACAGAGATCTGCCTGCTTCTGCCTTCCTGAATGTTGAGATTAAGGGCCTGTACCTCCACGCCTGACTGAATTAACTCTTAAAGGAGGGGTGAGTAGAACGTAGCATTTGGGACAGTTTAATATGTGTCTCCACCCAGGGCTAGAGGTAGAATTCAAAATCTGATCACTTGACCGGGAGGTAAGTAGTGGCTATCCCGGTAAGGCCTCAACAAAGCCCCTACACCACACACACACACCTCTACTGTTTCTATGGAACTTTAAGTCTTAAGGAGAGACAATTTTATGATGTTTCCCCTTCTAGGGTTTAAGGGAAGGGCCCAGCCTCAGTGTCTCCAAGCTCGTTAACACACCTAGCTAGCCAACACTGACGTAGTGCTCTTATTTTATGTCTGTTAATAAGGAAAATAAGGGTTACTGAAATGGAGTCTGCAATGGTGTGCGTAGGTCTTTCCTCCAAATTTAAAATTCCTTCCTAGGAAAAAGCCTCATGAGGACTCAAGAAACCAATGAAAGTTACCAGTTTTGGGAAACTCAGAAGGTTGAAGCGTTTGCAAGCCCCCCATCCATCAAGTTTACAAAAGCAGTGAAAGATTGCCAAGGAGATTTCGCTTCTGTGGAGTTGTCTACAAGCTGACTAAGGAACTTAAGGATGCAGCCTTTGGGGGCCAACACTCATGCCGGGGTGGGATGCTCAGTGATGCAGTCACTTTTGGGTGGCTCAAGCTCCTGTAGCAAAGCTCAATAAACAAGCCCCTTGGTTCCTCAAACCAGATTTGGGTGGAATCGTTTCTACTGTCGGGGTCCTACCTGGGGTGACTGTGTGTTCTTGTCTGCCTAGGTACCACAGTAACATAGCAGGTACCACAACAATCACTCTGGTATCTGAGATGATTACCAAGTGACTGAAGGCTGGTTAACACAATACCGTTTGGTTGCCTCAGACCAAAGAATGGTTCACCTCCCGAGAAGGCTGAAGCTTGCAACAATGTGGGACATGAGATTTACAAAAAAAAAAAAAAAAAAAAAAAAAAAAAAAAATCTTTCATTTCTTGAATTTTTCATTTTGTAGGTCTGAGATTTTGGAGAAAAAAAATGTATTAAGTACTTTCCCCATTGTTGTGATAAAAATACTTGGAATGGGTTGGAATGGGCATTGGTGGCACACGCCCTTAATCCCAGCACTCAGGAGGCAGAGGCAGAGGATCTCTGTGAGTTCGAGGCCAGCCTGGTCTATAGATCGAGTTCTAGGACAGCCAGGGCTGTTAACACAGAGGAACACTATCTAAAAAAAAAAAAAAAAAAAGCAAAGAAAGAAAGAAAGAAAAGAAAAAAGTTCCATCCCTGAATTTTAGCTAGTAAAATATCAGAGACATGGAAACATCTACTCAAGAAGTCAAATTTTTATTTATTCACAAATTTTGAATGAGAAGATAACTGGTGGATTCTAGGATAATCCTTTAAAACTCACACTTAATCTGATGCAAAGTTCTAGAATATTTCATTCTCTAAGACCTGCTGGTTTTCAGTCATCTTCATTTCCTCATCCTTGCAGAAGTTTCTATGGCAACAGGTTGAGCTTTTGTGGGTTGCTAAGCAACACAAAAAGCCCCAAGGAGAGACCTTCGATTAAGCTACCATCCTGAAACCAACCTGGCCAAGGAGGAGGGGGAGGACCAGACTCTTGAGGCTATGGTATGCCATCTGTGGTCCATAAACACCTTCTGTGTTTTTTCCTGACAGAATCACTGTAGATTGACACAGTTGGAGCTGGGCCTCTAAGTCTAAAAAATTGGAATAGGGGTGTGGGTAGTTCAGTTGGCAGAGTATTTAGCAAGCATGCACAAAGCCCTGGGTTTGAGCCTCAGCACTACATAAACTAGATGCGGCGGAGCATGCCGGTGATCCAGGCACTCGAGAAGCAAAAGGATTGAGAGTTCGAGGTCATCCTCCTCCACACATTGTGGTGATATCTTGTTTGCATAAATAAAGCGCCTTTGAAGATCAGAGGGCGGAGCTTGTCACTAGCTAACCACGGACGTCTGGTGGTCTGTACAGACAGACAGGAAGTGAGATGGTTTAGGTGGAGAAAGGAATATAGGCTGGAGGAAACAGGAACTCACTCTCTTTTCTGCTGGGGAGCTGGTGAGGTGAAGGTGGCTGTGGCTTGCTCCTTGTTCTCTCTGATCTCTCTGCCTTTTCCCCCTATATCCGTCTCTGGGTTTTTATGATGAAGACCTACTAGAATCGAGTTACAGCGTGTGGTGTTTGAAGGCAGCCTGGCCTACAAGGGATGCTATGTCAAAAAGGGCAATACAGCTCGGGAGACAGTTCGGCGAGTTAGAACACTTGTCACGCTCTGGCCTTTGCAAGTGTGCATACATATGTATAGACAGATACACATACACGTGTGCACACCTGACCATCTCCCCACATGGGCATCATATGTATTCCTCACATGTGCACCTACACACATAGATACAGATTTTAAAAGTTCAGTGAGTAGGCCGGATGAAATAGACAAAAATGGAGATTATCATGATAAGCAAAATGAACTAGACTCAGACAAGTATTTTTTCCTTATACGCAACCTAGTTTATGAATACACACATATATGCATACACACACACACACACACACACACACACACACACACACACACACACACGTGCAAAACCACACATGATGTGAACGTGGGAGGGAACATTCTGGTTTCATTTCTGTTGCTGTAATAAAATGTTCTGGCCAAAAAAAACAACTTTGGGGTCTGGAGAGGAGTCTTAATGGTTAGTAACACTTCTTCTCTTGCAGAGGGCACAAGTTTGATTCCCAACATCCGTGTCAGACAGCTCACAACCACCTCTAACTCTAGCTCCAGGGTATCCAGTGCCCTCAGGCCTCTGAGACACTTTCATGAATGTGTTGAATGTGTTGCACATAAACTCACACAGACACACATACATACACAAAAATGGGAAAAAAAATTAGATCTTATTTTTTTTTTAAAGTAAATTTAGAAGGACGGGGTTCGTTTGACTTACAGTTCCAGGTTAAGTCAATGATAAGCAAGATACAATCAGTAGAACCACAGGTTAAGTATAGAGGAAAGGACTAGGAGAGTACAGACGGATCTTTTTTAGGAACGGGGACTAGAATAGACACTTGTGCATGGATGAAGGGGATGCTGGAGTAGGAGGGTCAAGAGGAGAGGACAGGGGAGGGGGAGAATACTGGAGCAGACAGTTAAAATTAAGAGCCATTTGAGGGGTAGTAGGAAAATCTAATACATTAGAAGCTTCCTAAAATATACGTATACAAAGGCAGCCTAAATGAAATCATCAAGCGGGGTGGTGGCGGCTCATGCCTTTAATCCCTAATCCCAGCACTCAGGAGGCAGAGGCAGGCAGATCTCTGTGAGTTTGAGACCAGCGTGGCCTACGAAGAGCTAGTTCTAGGACAGCCTCCAAAGCCACAGAGAAACCCTGTCTCGAACCCCCCAAAAATGAAATCATCAAATAATGGCGGAGACAGAGCCCCAATTGGCCATCTTGTGTTAACAAATGAAGCTTCCAGTATTGGGACTGGGTTATATCTAAGTTAGTTGTCATCCAAAGGGGTCCCATAGGAATCCCCCAAACAACCCAGACTGTGGCCAGACTATAGGGTGCTCTCCACAAACTGACAGCAAGACCCCATTATTGAAGACAGCACCCACACAACTCACTGAACATGGAGAAGTCAACTTGGTACCTAGGCAGAGCCTTCATTCCCACGTTCTAGTGTCTCTGGTACAGGGAGGTACTCTGCAGGCTACCAAGAGAATGTAAATACCAACCCAGCCACAAACCCTTTCATCTACAGTGGCGCACCCCCCTCCCCACCCCCCGCTCCGCAAGATATGCTAGTGCAATGGCGGTTATGGCGGTACAAAGCTTCTGATAGAAACCAACCAGTATGAAGGGTGACTGAAGGACTCCACAAGCTAGAGTCCATATCTGACGTTGCTTTTGGTGACCAAGAACTTGAGACTAGATAGCCCAGCAGCCTAGGCTATCTAGGTCCAATTTCAGCGTGTCCATTTTTGTTTTATCTCATTTTGTCTTACTATCTCTTAGAAGCCAGTGTTTTTTCTAATGAGACGGAAAGGAGTGGATCTGATGGGAGGGGAGGTGGGGGCGAACTGGGGGATTGGAAGGAGGGTAAACTGTAATTCTGATGAAGGGGGTAAGCTGTGTTTTGTCTCATGGCCAAGGAGGAGCTCTCGGGGGGGGGGGTGGTGGTGGTGTGTAGCTCAGCAGAGAGATCGAGGAGACCCGTGGAAACTGAACTGATCACTGCGGGTGATCCGTTGCTAAGTGGTATACACAAAGGATGGGACCGCCGAGCAATCCCTCTGTGTGTGTGCGTCTGTGTGTCTAGTGTGTGTACATATGAACGCGTGCATATATGTGTATGTGTGTGTGCACGTGTGTGTGCACACACGCATGCACGAGTAGGTGCTGGTACCCAAGGAGGCCGGAAAAGGCAACCAGTCCCCAGGAGCTGGAGTTACAGTTAGTTGTGAGCTGCCTCAAGTTGGTGGTTGGTAGTGGCAGCCCAACTCAGTGTCAAGCCTTCTTAACTGCGGATCCGGCTGTCCAGCCCCAACTCTGGTTTTTGAGACAAGCTGTCTCACTAGCCTGCAGCTCACTCAAGTAGCCTAGGCTCACTGGATAGAAGCCCTAGGGACTCACCAGGTCCCCGCTTGCCCAGCACTGAGATTGCAAGCATGTGCCATCACCCACAGCTTAAGAGAGAGAGAGAGAGAGAGAGAGAGAGAGAGAGAGAGAGAGAGAGAGAGAGTGAGTTCTGGGGATCAATCTGAGGTCTTCATGCTTGCATGACAAGTAGCTCACTGACTCAGCCATCTTCCCAGCCCTAATCCCTTCCCTTTTAAGTGTGTTTTGGCCCACAGCTAGAATTACAGTTAAATGGATCAACTCGTAAGCAATTAGCCCCAAATTGTATTTGACTCAAATTTCGGTGGCATAAAAACACACTGAGAAGTTGGGATTTTATTTCTTTTCACTCAACTCAAAGAAAGCAAGTAGAGAAAATGTGCCTTAAAAAACAAGGATCTGGGCTGGCCAGATGGCTGGGGGGGGGGCGGGGGGAAGAGCTTGCCTTGCAAGCCTGAGAGGACCTGAGTCGGATCCCTGGAACTCACATTTCTGAAATCCAGATGTGGTGGTGTGCATCTGTAAGCCCACCACGCCTATACAACCATCCAGCAGTCCACAGGCCAGCTGGCCAGTGGTACTTAGTACCACAGAAAACAGAGGAGGGGGAAGGTGAGGACCGATTTCCCCAAAGTTATCCTTTGACCTTTCCACGTGTGTCGTGGTATGCGACTATCCTTGTGTGTGAACACACACACACACACACACACACACACACACACCACAGTAATAAATAAGTAAATAAATGCGCTGATTTCATTTTAAGTGCCAACTTGCCACAACTCTATCAATTGGGAAGACAGCCTCAGTTGGTCTGTGGGCATGTCTGTGAGGCAACTGTCATGGTTCTCCATTGATATAGGGAGACCCACCCCACTGTGGGCGCCACCAACCCCTAGGCCACAGATCCTGAACTGTAAGAATCTGGAGAGAGCTAAGTGAAAGCTGCAGGCTGCATGGATGCATTCATTTGCTTCTCCTTGCTCTTTTAGTTATGTATTTTGAGACAAGGTTTCTCTGTGTAGCCTTGACTGTCTTGGAACTCACTTTGTAGGCCTGACTGGTCTCAAACTCACAGAGATCCTGCCTCTGCCTCTCCCTTTTTCTCTGCCTCCTGGGTAGCTGGGATTACAGGCTGGCACCACCACCCGCATCTGTAAGTTCCTTCTCTCCACTCTTAAGGTCTTAACCGTGGATGTAACTTGATGGATGGATGCAACCCTGGAACCGTGGATGTAATTGCGTGAGGTCCTGCCTTGACTTCCCTCAATGATGGGATGAAATCCGTTAACTGTAGACTGAGAAAAACCTCCTGAAGTTTCCTCCCTAAGTTGCTTTCCGTGGGGGTATTCGTCACAGCAGCAGAAGCAAAACTAGGACGGTAAACAAACACAAATTAAAAATAAAACACATCTCTGAAAGACTCAACACCCAACCGGACAAAAACTCCCCAAAATCTATGTGAAAATTCCACAGGTAGGTGACAACCCAAAAGGGTCTCATAGAGGTGTCTAAGACCAGGATGCTTATCTTGGGCTCATCGCTTCTTAAGAGTCCCTTAAGAGAGGGACAATTGATCGCATTGCTGGGGATATTCATTGATTACAAAGCAAACATCAGTTAACAGCTCAGAGCCTGGAAAATTCCAGCCTCAGAGGCCCTTTGAGCTCCCTTGCAGACCCTCCCCTCTCCCAATAGTGCTGCCTGCTGTTTCCATGGCAACTGCCTAAGCTAGACCAATGAGTGTCTCACAGCCAGGTAAATGTTCCTAAATGGGAACAAACATCTATTGACGTCAAACCAGCCCTGGTGGGGGCTGGGGAAGGTGGGATTGTAGACTTCCCATCGATAGCTCCTATCATGGTAAATTATGCATCTCATACCATTTTAAAATTTAACCCTTTTTGCTTTTTGTCATAGCTGGGGACAAAAAAAAAAAAATGTATGCTTACGTGTGTGGAGGCCAGAGGATGATGTTGGGTATCTTTTATCCAGCTTTGGAAAAAATTACATTTATTTACGTGTGTGTGTGTGTGTGTGTGTGTGTGTGTGTGTGTGTGTGTGTGTAGAGGACACCCTCAGGTGATGTCCTCCTTATTTTCTGAGGCAGGGTCTCTCACTGAGTAGACTAGGTTGGCTGACCCCAGGGTCCCCAGGGAGCCCACACCTTCCCAGTGCTAGCATAACAAGCATCCACTGCCACGCCTAGCTTTTTCAAGTGAGTTCTGGGGACCAAACTCAGGACGTCACGTCTCCACGGCAAACACTTTACCCACTGAACCATCTACCCAGCTTCCCTCTCTCCTTCCTCCATTTTTTTTTTTTTTTTTTTGCTTCCTCCCTCCCTCCGTGAGACAAGTTCATATGCTCAGGCTACTGTGGTATGTATCAGAGGATGACCTGGAACTCCTGATCCACCTCCCATGACTTCAGTGACAGGCCTGCACCACCAAGGCAAGCCTCGGTCCTCTTTTGAAAGGTAATCCAGGGTCCAGAAAGAGGGAGCCGCTCAGTACTGTGGCCAGTCAGTTCTGTGCGGCGTGAGTTTGTTATTCTTCCCTTTCTGGAATTTTCTCCAGTTATGTTTGGCTTTCCCTCTTTCTGAAATGCCTGTGTCCATCCAAGAACTTTTAAATACGACCCTGGACTCAAGAAAGAAAACCACTACCCATTCCTCATCTCTTCACGTCCCAGGACATGGCTGGGCTTGCCCAGGTCTTCAGCCCACACATAGTCAAGCTCTTCACCCCAAAGGCCCCACTCCATAAATCATGCTGTAACCAGAGAAGGTCTGCCTTGCTTCTCAGCTGAAACACCACAGCCGCTTTGTAAAGACCTCGTTCCTTTTCAAAGGAAAACCTGCCCGTCTCATTCCTGTGATTAACTCGGCCACAAGTTATTATTTTTCTCAGACTAAAAAAGCCCACTGTTTCTCATCATCTGCATTCAGTGGCAGCTGTACAAAGTCCTCTCGGGGTTGGAGAAGCAGGCTGAGAGAGAGAGAGAGAGAGAGAGAGAGAGAGAGAGAGAGAGAGAGAGAGAGAGAGAGAGAGATCCTTCCACACACAGAGAGAAAGAGACATAGAGACAGACAGAGAGAGAGACAGAGAGACAGACACAGGCACAGAGAGACAGACAGAAGCACAGAGAAGAGACACAGAGAGACAGACAGACATCCCTCCACACACACACACACACACACACACACACACACACACAGACATACAGACAGACAGACACCCACCTATCCACCCACTCACCCCCAGAGAGAGAGAGAGAGAGAGAGAGAGAGAGAGAGAGAGAGAGAGAGAGAGAGAATCAGATTGAGTAACAAGGTACATCAGTAAGCCCCCGTGCGGCCTGAAATGTGGCGTCCTCACGTGCTACCAACTGGATTTTAAAACATCTGGAAACATGGAAGTCAGAGGCCTCCCTTGCTTTCCCCTCACCCCTCTCCCCTGCAGCGGGCCACGAGGCCCGCACTCATCTCAAAAGCTAGACGAGGAGAACGCTGAATGAGAAGGCCCTGCTAAAGACCCGTAGCTTGTGACTAGTACATCATGGTCCTGTTTACCTCTTTCTTTTGAGGCCTCCTGTGTGATAAGATTATAAATATGTACCATCATGCCAGCTAGATCATTAAAAAAAAAAAAAAAGCAACAACAAAAATTTGGACCAGTGAGATGGGCCAACATATAAAGGCACTTGCCACCAAGGCTAAAGACATAAGTAGAGAACAAACTCCTCACAGTTGTCCTGTGACCTCCATATGCCATGTCACACACACACACACACACACACACACACTCAATAATACTGTAATTAAAGTTTTTAAAAAAATCTTATCACGCTTCTCTATGGCTACTTCATTACGCCTATCTTAAAGTTTTCCTGTCTCTTCGGTTCTTCATTTCCATTTGAAAGCTCTTGTAATATGAACAACGTATATGAAAAACATATATGTGTATATATACCCTGCTCTTGCTAATCTGTCCTTTTATTACAGAGGTTTCGCCTCTGGGTGGTGAAGGGTATTTGATTTGTGTAGTCTTGCTGCGTCTGTAATATCTTAACGATCGTGTAATGCTGCTAATTGCAAACACTACTAATAATAATAACAAATCTTTTTTTTTTTTTTGACAGACCAGCTGGTCTGGCACTCACCATGTCGCTCATTCATTCAAAAAGTGGGTGGGGGCTGAAGAGTTGGCTCATTGGTTAAGATGGCTCAGTATCCTTCCAGAGGGACTCAGTTGGATTCCCAACACCCCCGTGTCAGGCAACTCGAAACCATATGTTAACTCTAGCTCCTCAGGATCCGAAACTCTCTCCTAGCTCTCTCAGGTACTGCATGCATGCATATACTCTACACAGGTGTGAGCACACACACCCCTGAATAAGCACACACACACAAACTCATGCACGTCACTAAAAATAATAATAAAAGTAAAACTTAAAAAAAAAGGTTGGTTACCCGAATAACCCTCATACCACTATTACACCAGTGGGCATGTCTTGCTTGGCAGGTTAGTATTACAGTATTTAGGTTTCATCAGTGGTTAAGGCCACTAATGATTTTTATCCCTCAGGCCAATCTTAGATCACAACAATCCTCCTGTTACAGCCTCCCAAGTGATGGGATTAAAGGTACTAGTCACTGTGCTCCACAATCGTGATGTTTAATCTCTCTGTGTGTGTGTGTGTGTGTGTGTGTGTGTGTGTGTGTGTGTGTTTGTGACTATTAGTGCCCACAGTGCCTAAAGAGACCAGAGACATTGAACCCTCCTGGAACTGGAGTTAAAGGACCCTGTGAGTCACCTGACGTGGATATTCTGGGAATTGAACTCTGGTCCTCTGCGAGAGAAACAGATGCTGTTAACGGCTGAGCCGTTCCTCCTCCCCCACTCCCCCACTTTTGAGATAAAATCCCACTTTGCAACCTAAGTTTTCATGTAGCTCGCTATGTAGCCTAGACTTTCCTCAAACTTGACTCTATCTTTCTGCCTCGGCCTCCAGAGTTTTGGTACCATAGACACAGGCACCCATATCCATGCGTGTACACACGTGAACATGTACACACCAACAGAGACGTCTTCTCAACGTTGTCTACGGAGTTAGTCAAATTATCGTGTTCAAGGAATGAGAGCCTGCAGGACATCGCCCTCCCCGGTTGTTTATTTTGAGGAAATAGGTTCCTCTCAGTTTCTTAGAGGTGGAAAAGGGATGAAGCTTGGCCTTTACCCATTAAGAAAGCCTTCCTAGGAGCCGCTTGACAGAGGCAACACATTAGAATGAAAGTACACAAGCCTGGCGGGATACTCTAGGCTTTGAGTTGCATGCCATTGGACGCATGGCCTTCCACTGACTGCACCATCGTTCTATGGAGTCCAACTGAATTCAGAGTTCCAGACTAGGCCCACACTCATGGTTTCCGTTGTTGTGTAGAGATTTTCCCTCCCGCCCCCCCCCCCCAAACTTGTTAGGACACTCCAAGTTCTAAAGGAGGCACATTAAGAGTTGGGAAAGAAACAACTCACAAGTCTCAGGGAGGAGTCCCTGAAACTTACAAGATTCTTGAGGTGCCCACCCCCTCCAAGTTATATAAGAATTCAGAACTGCTGGGGTCATGCTTAATGAAGCTGAGATGCTTGGAAAAGACTTTTCAAGCTGCTAAGCTGCCTGCAGGCCATGGGACAAAACTCCTTGATTCTAGCTTTGGTGATGGGGTGGGGGGCTTCAGTGATGCAGCTGCCTTTGTGTTGGTCCTGCTTCTGGAAGTAACCCCAATAAACTAATTGGTTTATCAAATTAGAATTAGGTAGTATCATTATTTGGGTCTGTTGTCAGTCCCCTCTTCAATTCTTTCCCTGGATAACAGTGACTTTCTGGTGACAAGGGTTACTTGGACCCCCTGTCACTATCCTGTCACTCACAGACTGAGCTGCAGACCTGCAATTAAGCAGATGGTGTCACTTTCTTTACGTACACCCCCCACTCCAACTTGACCTTTGTCAATGGCTGCAACACGAAGTACAGAAGGACACTACCCAAAATTGGTCCCCAAGATTAATGACCACCTGTCTGTCTGTTTTTTTCTCATTGCAAAGACCTTATCCCTTGGTCTCTGCCCCATAACCACTATGGCTTTGCTGATGTGTCCGAAAAACTTTTTTTTGTCCCCCTCCTCCCCAAGAGCTTGACAATTAACCTTTTCTTTAATTGGATTCCTTTCTCTTCAGTCTGCCCCGGCTGTTTGTTTTCAACTATCCGGTTACAGCTCATAGATCATATCCTCCAAAACAGAGCTGGGGTCAGGGTGAGGTAAACATGAGAGGGCACCAAAATGTCAGCCGTCAAGATAAATCGCCCACACCTGAGTGGAGGTTCCAGAGACACCGATCAAAGGATACACTGTTTCAGTCAGGGGGAATGAAGTTCAGAGTTCTATTGTACAACACACTGACCACAGTTCACTTTCACAACAAAAAGATGAAATAATAGTTGGTGCAATGTTTAATTTAAAAAATCTCACCATAAAGCACCAAGAATGTCAATAAAGTCAAGCATATTCTAAACCACATCAAAGCCTCAGGCCAAGGGGAAACGTGAGCCTATAGAAGTATGTTCTTGTGTAATTTTTTAATTGCTGCCTTTCCCACAGAACATTTGAGTAGCTAAAAAAAAAATACCCTTAAAACTTAAAAGAAAGCATATATATTAAAACTCTCAACATCATCTTATGTTGTTACCTTTTTTTGCTTTAATGGGACAAGTTCATCAACAATGTTTGCAAGCCTTATATCTGGGGAAATAGTAACTGTTTAAAAAAAAAAGATGTCAGGAATGGGGGTGTGGCTCAGTGGTAGAGCCTCGGCCTAGAATAGCCCAGTAAGGGGCTGGAGTCCTTGTGCACAAGGTCCAAGGCTCCATCCCGGGCGCTATAATAAAATAACATACTTAGACTGATCTGTATGCATATTTTGACTTTGGGCTCTAAGATTGCTCAGTAGAGAGCATTTTAATGTAAACTGCTAATACTTTGTTCATTGTAGGACTTTCAAAAAATCACTTTTTCTTCTATCACATTGAAACATTACCTAATGACTGTTGTGTTGTTTACTGCACTTATGTGTGGCCATGATTCTTTTGTTCTTTTATTAATCATCACATCAACCCAGGACATTGATTTTTTTTTTTTTGCCAAGTGTGGAAGCTGTAGCTAAGAATTAAGCTATTGTGCTGTATGTAACATTCCCTTCAAGGATGTGACTTGGAAGTCAGGTGGAAGGCAAGCTAACTCTCTCTCTCTCTCTCTCTCTCTCTCTCTCTCTCTCTCTCTCCCTTCCTCTCTCCCCTAGAACCTTTTTCATGCTCACCTTTCAGGGATGCTTTGGATATTCAGAAAGCACTCCTGGTGTGGAACGAGAAAAATGAATATTAATTATATGCTAATGGGATGGTAATTACCACACTGGTGATGGTGGTGATAGTACGCTAGCAACCACTGACTCATCCTAAATGTGAAACTTGGCTCTAAAATACTAAGAATTTGGGCTGGGGGGGGGAGGATTGTTCCTTTCTCAAAGTGTTGTCTGTTGCACAACCCTGAGAGCCTGAGTTCATCCATGCAAAAGGGAGCCACAGTGTCATATGTCTGTAAACCCAGTACTGGGGTACAGAGATGGGCAAATTGCTGAAGCTCTCTGGCTAGGCAGTCTCACTGGATCAGTTAGCTCCAGTTTCAGGGAGAGACCTTGTTTTAAAAGTATAAAGTGGTGGTGGTGGGTGGCCTGGAAAGACGGCTCAACAGTCAGGAGCCCACCCTGCTCTTGCAGAGGTCCTGAGATTGGCTCCCAGCGCCCACATCAGCCCTTTGGAGATTCTTGGGCACTTGCACTCATGAGAACACACACACACACACACACACACACACACACACACACACACACACACACACTCACACAAATAAATGAATGAATAATCAGTAAATTAAAATAAAATACAAAGATTTTTCATCTAAGCTAATAGCCCTACCATCTCAGATACACCCACTCATTCTTTCTATTTCTTTGGTTATTACCCTAATCAACATTTTCTGATATGTTTGGGAGCAGTCCCCCAATAGGTCCTGGACACCGAACTCAGGCCATCAGGTTCAGCAAATGCCTTTACTCACTAAGCCACCTCGCAGTCCCACAAGGCGATTTTTCATTTGCTCGTTGTTGCTACAGTATCTTCTTTGTAGCTCAGGCTGACCTAGAACTTCTGACTGCTGGGATCCATGTCGTTGGCTGCTAAACACCAGGACCTCCACCATCACCTTTTCCTGACAACCCCTAACGCACCTTTGGCTGCTCTGGTCCCTCCTATCCTTCCTCGAACAGATTCAATGTGCCTGTGCCTCGGTTTTGAGAAGGCAGGTCAGCTTTACTACCACCATGACGCTGGGCCCTAGGAGTCAGCCTGCCATTGTGATGGGGGTTGGTGAAACCAAGAGTTTATGGGTAGACTACAAATAAACAAAAGATTACCATGGATCCTGCTTGACAGTGCCTGTCGTTTGCAGACAACTCAAAATGTTTAATAGTGAAGAAACTCTACAGTTCTACAGTTCGTTCCCACCCTCCATCTCTGTCTCGTGATTCAGGGTCTCACTGTGTATCTCTGCCCAGCCTTAAATTCACCCTGTGGCAAGGCTCTCAGACTTTCCATCCTCCTGCCTCTGTCTCCTTAGTTCCACAAATTATGCCCTGCACCACACTCTACATATACAGCAACACTTTTTAATGAAATTATTTTATATCATTGAACATATTTATGGGGGGGGCCCAGTGGGATAACTCATTACACACATACCCTGCATGATAAATAACGAGCATGCAAATGTCCTTTAAAGACCAATCCTTTTTTTTTTTTTTTTTTTTTGTGACAGGGACCTTGGAACTCACACTGTGATTTGCGATATTCTGCCAACTTCCAAATATGCAACTTAATTGCAGGAAAGAAACAAACCTGACCTTCTGTTGTTTCATCTTGTCTGACTCTGCCCCGGGGCCCCCCTACAAACCTCTCATAACCAGGAAGGAGGCAGCTCAGCCGCTGCCATGGAAACCACAGCTGGCCCCCTCAGCGCTGCCATGGAAACCCAGAGACCAGGGAGGAGAGGGGTGGCAGAGGCTGGAGGCTTAGGGCTTGGTACACTCAGGGGCTACAGGTGAACTTTCATTGTTTTGAAAAAGCTCTGACACAGAAGCCGCAAAATGGGAGGTTGAAAATTACGACGATTAGCGTAACGATGATGACGATAATGATTAATAATAAGTAAATTTGATCTGTTCCCATCTTCCATCTGCATCGCGGAAGAAGCTTCCCCCCTTGCAGAGCAAAACCCGGGGGGGGCCCCCCCCTGCAGGCTTGGTGCTGAGAGAGTGCCTTAACCCGCTCCCCTGGCTTTATGAATTTTGATGAGTGAAACTCAAAACCTGACACTAAAGGAAATAATTCCAGCTACTTGTCCGCAGATGAAAATGAACAGAGTGGCTCAGTAAACAACACTACAGGCTAAATCCCTACGTCCCCCAAATCCGCAGGTTAAAGCCTCAACTGTTGATGTGCCCCACTGGGGTGGAATCTTTAGTTAGGGCTAGATGAGGTCATGACGTCAGTCGGCCACCACAAGGTAGGTCTTTATTTGCGGGAGAGGAAGTCGCCATGGCGGCTCACACCTGTGATTCAAGATTGACGATCGAGACAGGATTGCCATGAGTTTGAAGCAACTCTTGGGCTACATAGTGAGTTCCAGGCTAACCTGAGCTACAGAATAAGACCCTGTACCAAGAGGAGGAGGAGGAGGGGGAGGAGGAAGCGAGGGAGGAAGAGGAAAAGGAAGAGGGGGGAAGAGGAAGAGAAGGAATCTTTTTGTCTCTCCCTTGTTCTTCATGTATTTCTCGCTCTGTGGTGTTTTGTTTTAGCGGCAGCTGGTTTACCTTGCAATTTGGCCCATGAGTCTTTTTCCTTCTACTGACTCTGTTTCACAGCTTGGGCTATGACCCAAGCACTGAGTGTTGACAGTCTGCTAGGTTCCATGAGCCCAACGGAGTCACAGAAACTGGTGATGGCCTTGGGAGACTGCATCACACATGCCATGAGCTATTCTTAGGATATGTAAGTTGTTTCATGTAAAAGCAATTTGTTTTCTTTTTCAACAGGGTTCCCAGGTAGCCCAGGCTAGCCTCCAACTCACTATGTAGCCAACAATGGGACCTCCTGTCACAATCCTCCTAGGATTGCAGGAATACCACCACGTCCCATTTATGCCATGATGGGCACAGAGCCCAGGAGTAAGCACTCCATTACATCCGGAGGAAGCACTCAACCCATTCCACAAAATGTTTTCTTTTGACTACAAGCCTTAGTTTAATGACCTGTACCACAAACATCACTGAGATTAAACGAGAGGGCCTTGGGGCTCCTGAGAGCCCAGAATTGGAATCGCCAGGTTAAAAGATTAATAGATTTAAATTTTTTCATAAACTATGCCAAAAGTATCAGAGAGACAGGAGGCATCACACAGATGGCCAACATGGACAAGCAGACAGGCCCCAGCCTCTAGTCTTTGCCAACTCTTGATTTTTTTGTTTTGTTTTGCTTTTTTAAGACAGGGTTTCCCTGTGTAGCCCTGGCTGTCCCTGAACTCACTCTGTAGACCAGGTTGGCCTTGAACTCGGAGATCTACCAGCCTCTGCCTTGCAAGGGTTGGGATTAAGGCCTGTTCCACCACTGCCCAGCTACCAACTCTATGGTATTGACAGTTTCACCTTTGCCCATGGGCTAAGGCAGAGAATGTAGTTCAGTCTGGTTTTTGTACCCTGTTCTGCACCACACACAGGAGAGGCCTGTGCTCACCTTCTCTGTGAAAGCGTCTCTCACACCTGTTGCTGGTTTTTCTGTTTTGTTGTTAAACTTCTTACTACTCACTCCAATGTCGTTCATCTATTTATTACTCCTGGAAGTTCATTCCTTAGACTGTCATCCCTCTTTTCAAGTATTTAAAAACGTATGTGTAGACTGATCAAAAAAAAAAAAAGTGTGGCTATTCCAACACGGACGGGGAAGGGCTTAAGAGCCCCTACTCCCTAGCTGAGGAGCTACTGGTACCTGATGACTGGTGGGGAATGAAGAGTGTATTTTCTTTAGGGGTGTGGTCCCAGGCAGGGTGACCATGCTCCAGTGGGCTGTCCCACACCCATGCATAGACCACTTTAATTGGACTCGGTAGCTTTTATTTTTTTTTAAAGGATATGAATTTGGAGGTGTGGGACGTAGGGGAGTCCCTGGAAAATACCTGAAGTATTTTCAGGGAGATGTCCTGGCTAGTTTTCTGTCAACTTGACACATCCAAAGTCATTTTACAGGAGGGAACGTCAATTGAGAAAATACCTCCATAAGACCAGGCTGTAAAGTATGTTCTTAATTCGTGATCGTCTGGGGAGGGCCCAGCCCATTGTGGTTGGTGCCATCCCTGGGCTGGAGGTCTTGGGTTCTATAAGAAAGCAGGCTAAGCAAGCCAGGAAGCAGCTCCCCTCCACGGCCTCTCATCAGTTCCTGACTCCAGGTTCCTGCCCTGTTTCAGTTCTTGCCTTGGCTTTCTTCAATGGACTGTAGTTCGTATGTGTGTGTGTGTGTGTGTGTGTGTGTGTGGAGAGAGAGAGAGAGAGAGAGAGAGAGAGAGAGAGAGAGAGAGAGAGAGAAAGTATATTATATGTAATCTATCATATATGTATGTCAAATCAATCCTTTCCTCCTCAAGTTGCTTTTCGTCACCAAGTTTCCTCGTGGTGGTAACCCTCCTAGGCAAGACAGGAGATTAGGGGCCAAATTTGACCAAAATGCACAAGTTTAGGGAATTCTCAAAGGATCAATAAAAATAATTTTTAAAAATATTGGTGATATTGGTCAGCGGGCAGAAACGAACCCTAGCACGCGTGGAGTGCTATGTTCAGTCTCCCACACTGCATAAACTGGGTGTGATGGCGAAGGTAGAGAGACCCTAGAACACGGGAGGCAGAAAGAGGAGGAACAAGGGTTCAAGGTCACCTTCGCCTATATAGTGAGTTCGAGGCCAGCCTAGGCTACAAGAGATCCTGTCAGGAAGGAAGAGAGGGAGGGAGGGAGGGAGGGAGGGACGAAGGAAAATTGGTAAAACACAGAGAAGACAAGAAACAAACAACCTGCCATCCTTCCTACCCTTGTGGGCTGTTTGTCTGGGTTCAGGAACCCCCAGTTCACACAGGCCTGCTTAACAGGGCAAAAACACACAAGTTTCGGTAAAGTTACACATTCATGGGGGTTTTCGCCAGAGGGTGAAGTCCAAAGCAGGGTGCCTCTTACACACTTCAGACAAAGAACACTATGTTTGAGAAGGAGCGACAAGACGGATGGGTCTCTGTATTGGGTAAACTCCAGGCTGTCACCAAGAGATATATGGGGCCGTCAGACTGGGGTGGGGGGAGATAAAGGCTGCTTCATATTGTTTACACAGGTTCAGGGCAGCCCCAGTCACTGGCCCGTGTGGTCAAGGCTCGGTGTCAGCCTTGGTGTGTGAAGGACAGCCGTCCCCAAATAATCTTTATTGACTGCTGCTGCATGGGGGGAGAATGCCAAGCGGCTCTTTATGGTGTTTGATCCTACTTTCTGTGCCCATGTTCAGCAAATGTATCCGCCAAGTCCTCAAGGTATTTCAGCTGGGAGTGGTCAGTAGCCCCAATCTCCTTGTGTGTGGGGGTGGGAGTGGACTCAGGCACATATGGAGGCCAGAAGACTTGCCCTGTCATTTCCTGACTTATTCCTTTGAGAGAAAGTCTTTCACTGAACCTAGCCAGAATGGCAGCCAGGAAACCCCGGTAATCCTTCACCCGCAGGAACACACAGGCAAAACACACATATGTATGTACATACATCCAAAGATAAAATGCATTAGTGTTCGATAGCTCTACAAAGTTAATGCTTCCACTGTAAAGTTCGCATAGTCTTTGATCACATTCGTGACCTCTGGCCCTTTTCCTTCCTTCCTTCCTTCCTTCCTTCCTTCTTTCTCTCTCTCTCTCTCTTTTTCAAATCTATTTAACTTTATTTTATGTGCATTGGTGTGAAGGTGTCAGATCTCCTGGAATCAGAGTTACAGGCGGTTTTAAAGCTGCCATGTGGGTGCTGGGATTTGAACCTGGGTCCTCTGGAAGAGCATTCAGTGCTCTTAATCCCTGAGCCATCTCTCCAGCTCCCCCCATCCCTTTCTGAGTTTCTCATGGTGATGGTTTCTGGTTCCGTTCACTTTGCTACGAATGACGCCATTTTATTTCTTCTGCGGCTGAGGGAAAGTCCGTGCATATACAGTACATTGTCTTCATCCCCCTGTGGCTGGGCATCTAGGCTGGTTCCGTTCCCTGACTGCGGGGAATAGTGTGCCGGAGTGAACACAGGCATGCTTATACTTCTGAGGAGAGCTTTCCTTTCTTTCTTCCTTTTTTTTTTTTTGAGATTTTATTATATTTAAAATTTTCCATGTGTGTGTTCGCGTGTCTGTGTGTCTGCCACGTGTGTGCAGGTACCTCAGGAAGCCAGAAGTCTGCTGGATGCCCTGGAGTGGGAGTTCCAGAAAGTTATCAGCTGCCATGCGCATGCAAGCTGGAAACCGAACCCGGGTCCTCTGGAACAGCAGCAAGTGCTCTAAACCATCTAGTACTTTTTTTTTTAATTATTACATTTTCCTTATTTATCGTGTGCACGTGTGTTCACGTGTTCATAGGCTTGCACATGCAGATTCTTCCCTTTCATCATGTAGATCCCAGGATCAAACTCAGGTCATCAGGCTTGGCAGCAAGTACCTTCCTCCCTCTCGCCAGCCCCTAGCTTTGATTCAATAGATGACAGCATCTCTACTGAGCTGAGAAGGGACC
Source organism: Cricetulus griseus (assembly GCF_003668045.3). NCBI lineage: Eukaryota > Metazoa > Chordata > Mammalia > Rodentia > Cricetidae > Cricetulus > Cricetulus griseus. The sequence goes on along the minus strand of NC_048602.1, from coordinate 24,825,644 downwards.
ACCCACGGGCTCTGCACCAGGGAGAAACCATGCTCTTCTGTGGGGTCCATGCTCTAGACCCTGCCAGAGGAACGGGGCCCAGACTCCCAGTGAAACGGTGATTCATGTGAGTGAGAAGTTTCTCTTGGAATCTCATGGGCCCTTTGGTCAAAGCTCTAGGACGGGCATGTTCTGGAATTTTCTCTGGTTAATGAGTTGAACCACAGAGAGGAGTCCAAGCTGTCCCTGCACTAGGGCAGGGAAAGGCTTTCTCAGAAACCACGACTCCTGACCAACAAACAGTCTGCAGATAACTTCACCCAGAGCGGCCTCGGCACCACTTGCCTGTTCAGTCACCCAGCTTTGAAGGAATTTCAGCTTTCCCACACTTATAAACCTTGTCGTTGATTTTCTAGGGATTTTAGCTATTGTAACTGGGTGGGTGACCTTACTGGGAACCCCAAAACTCACTCTCCAGATTCTGTGCTATGCTGAGTTAAAGTAAAAAAAAAAATTGTTGAGAATAATTTAAATAAGTGATGTATAACATTGAGGGTATGATTAATATTTGTGACAATTTTTTATTTTATTTTTTATTTATTCTCTCGTCTGGGAGGGGCTGAGAGCATTTGTAAATGTGCTCACAGGGAACCCCCTCCTCCTTCCTTTCCTTCACGCTTTTCTCTGTCAGCTCTCTCCTTTGTCTCTCTTCCTCGTTCCCTCTTCTTTCAGCGCTAATTACAAGCATTTGCAAGTGAAGCAGGCCTCGGGCCATCGGTACAATCCTTGCTCCCCGAGATCGTCCCCTGTTGGAAGTCTAGACTTGAACATCCGATGCAAAACTCACAACACAGACTAGGGCGACGGATGGGTGTGAACTCTGGCCACACACCCAGGAAGATCTGCGTTCAGATCCCTAGCACCCATGGAAAAAGCCAGTGTGGGTGCCTGTAACGCCAGCGCTGGGGAAAGGCAGGCAGACCCCAGCAGCTCGCTGGCCATCCGCCTAACAAAAGGAGTGAGCAAGCTCTAGGCTAGTGAGAGATCCATCTCTCCGGGAATAAATTGGAGGGTCTGGCGAGATGACTCAGCAGTTGAGAGCTTGCTGCCTAAGGATGAGGGCCAGAGTTCAGATCCCTAGGTCCCGAGTAAATTCTGGGTGATGGAAGTGGCCCACCTGGGATTCCCCGGAGTGACCCGTCTAGGTAGTGTAGCCAGCGGCGGAGTTCTGGGTTCGGCTGAGAGACCCTGCTCACTGAATAAGGTGCAAGAGTGCCAGAGGATGATCCCAGACTTCAGCCTCTGTCTGCACTTTCACATAGGCTTGAGCAGACACACACACACACACACACACACACACACACACACACACACACACACGCTCTCGCACACATGAAAACATGCTCGTATGTGGATGCCCCACACACGAAAAGTGGGAGGAGAAATAAGGCATGGAAGCTAAGGAAGACTTTGCAACATCAGCTTCTGGTCTCTTGGGAGCTCCGCATAAACCTGAACACACGTACACACACACACGCACGCACACACATGCTCGCATGCACACACATGCACGCACGCACGCACGAACGAACGCTTTAAGGAGCTTCAGGCTAGGGCATCCATTGTTCAAGTCTTCTTATAAGAAACTCCTGTCTGTCCCTGATGGCAACAAAGGAGGAAAACTAAAATGGTGGATTCCAGAATCCAGGAGAGAGAAGACAGGGAGGAGAGGGGACGAAGAAGCTGAGGCTTTAGGTCGCAGGCAGCCAGAATGTGAACAGAAGAGGCATCAGAAGGTATTCTGGCTTCCTTTTTCCAGGAACTGAATGGAGGGACTTTCTTCACTGGCAAGAGAGCCGTCTAAATATATAGTCGGGCCCCCATGAGCCCGGCTCCACAAACATTTAGCCAAATGAGGATTGAAAACATTTGAAAAAGCAATCTGTACTAAACGTGTATGCTTTCCCCCCCATTGTCTGTATTCCCTAAACAAGATGGAGTACCTTATTATAATGCATCATTAATGCTGTATTGTCTTTGATGAGTGACACAGCTGTGACTTCCAATATGTAAGAGGACATACCCTGGGTACAAGCAAATTATGTGCCGTCTTATTTTGAATGTCTTTTATTTATTCTTTGATAATTTCATATTTGTACATACACACACACATATGGATACACACAGACACACAGACACACACACACACACACACACACACACACACACACACATATCCATTTCAGTCTTATCCACCCCATGCCTGTCCTCTGCCCCAAACGCATTCTTTTTATTTTATTCTTTTGTTTTTATTGGTATGGTGGGTGTTTGTGGGTGCATGCATTCCTGCAGAGGCCGGAGGAGGGTGGGGGTGTCCTGATCTATCACCCTTTGCCTTCCTCCCTTGAGACAAGGTCTCTCGCTGAACGTGGGGCCAGACTGGCAGCCAGCACGCTCCTGGGATTTCCAAAACACCGGGGCTGCAGGGGCTCAGCACTTTAAGAGGGTGCTGGGGGTTTGGAGTCACACTTGCACAGCAAGTGCCCTTACCCACTGAGCAGTCTCCTGAGCCCCCTACATCGTTGTACACGAAAACTCCCCTCGGTGTCTTGGACCTGGACTCTGTAGCTCTGAAGGGTTAACAGAATCACGGCCTTTTCTGGGAAGAAAGGACAGGCCTTTTCATAGCTACTGTTCTACACTAACCTGGCTCTGTGCTCTGGGAAGTATTGGAGAAAGGGTGTAGAATTCCTAGGTGGGAAGAGATAAAGAAAGAGTTAAGACTTAAGTGCAATGATTTTGTTTTTGGGTTTTCAAGACAGGGTTTCTCTGTGTAACCGCCCTGACTGTCCTTGCGACTCTGTAGACCAGGATGGCCTCGAACTCTCGGGGATCCTCCTGCCTCTGTGTGTGTGCACCAGCACCGGCCAGTTCATGATTTTTATCCCACACTCAGTCAAGAGCTAACCGCTACTTTATTTTTCTGGTCTTTTAAATGTGCATAGACATGTGTATGGTTTCTACAGGGACCTGGGATCACCCTTGAGTTCAGAGGTTGGGGAAGGGTCAGGGCAAGAAGGCGGGGGATGAAAAGGATCATTTATGTTGCCCTTCATCAACAAGTCAGTAGGTGTACGCCAGGTGTCCCCTGCATTTTGTTAGGGAGCTAACAAACCAGCTAAGCTCAAAGAGGAGGAGGTGGTGGGACTCCCAATTTCTAGCCTGCCGCAGGCAAGCAAATTCTTGTGACTGCCATCCAAGAAACACCTTGAGGCGTGCGTGAGTCGTTAGCCGTTAGCTGGTGGGATCTGTGCTGTCTCCTTGGATTTAGTGTCAGCGTGGAGCTCAGTGGTAGGACTCGGGGTGCAGGGAAAAGCCCCGACATCTGGTGTCAGAAATGTTAGCCCTGGGTGGTATGTGAGAACAGAGCGAGGTAGAGGTAAAAAAAAAAAATACTTGTTATATTGAATAGGTGCATACTTTTCACCAATTACCAAGCTCTCTAAACAGCGGCAGTGTCTTAATGACTCACCCAGCATTTGCACTGCACTGCGGAGGCCTGGTCCTGGGGTAGACACAGTGTGTGAGTTGTTTACCAAGGAGAAAGAAGGGTGGGGGGGATGGGACCATTGGGGGCAGGGAGAGAGAGAGAGACACACAGACACAGATAGAGACAGTGATTGAGGAGACAGAGACATACAGAGGGACAGACAGAGACAGAGAAACAGAGAGGCAGAGACAGAAAGAGACGGACAGAGAGACAGAGAAACAGAAGCAGAGACAGAGGCAGAGACACAGAGACAGAGGGGACACAGACACACAGAGAGACAGACAAATAGAGACAGAGACAGACTGGGAAACAGAGAGGCAGAGACACAGAGAGACAGACAGAGAGACAGAGAAACCGAAGCAAAGACAGAGGCAGAGACACAGAGAGACAGACAGAGAAATAGAAGCAGAGACAGAGACACAGAGAGAGGCAGACAAATAGAGACAGAGAGACACAGAAACAGAGAGGCAGAGACAGAGACGCAGAGATAGAGGAGACAGAGATACACAGAGAGACAGAGAAGCAAAAGCAGAGACAGAGACACAGAGAGACAGAAGCAGAGACAGAGGCAGAGACAGAGGAAACAGAGACACACAGAGAAACAGAAGCAGAGACAGAGGCACAGAAAATGCTTGCAGCAAGTGCTGGCAGTTTCATGGTAGGGGAAACCAGAAGGCATTGTGGGAAACTACTGGGATTTGAACAGGCTGTTCCCATTCCATGGGTTATATGGATTTCAAGATGTGCCCAGCTCTAATGTAGAGGTTATTGAGGAAGGCATGAATGGAAGGGTTAGAATGCAATGTATCTTACTTCTGGTGTGCATTTTAATTTTTCCCCAATTTCCGTGTGAGCGTGTTATAGTGCCTCCTCTAGAAGTGTAATATTCAGAAAGCAGCTTAATGCATGACCGTTTGCCAAAATGACAATCTAGCCTGCCTGAACTCTGGTCCTCACACGTTTGTGGCAAATCATTTAACCACTAAGCTATCTCTCCAGCCCTCATCCATATATTTAACTAGGCTAATAGTCAGGTTTCTGCCCTCCCTATGGGTCTCAGGAGCCCATATCTAAAAGAAGACAAATGGTTTTGCTTCAAGATTACGGTTGAGTAGTAGGTGGTGCCATCCCTAGGTTTTGATAATCAGCCAGGTACACTCAACATGCTGGTGCCCCTACTGCTGTCTTCATAGTTGACATGTTGACAGTTTCCATTCCTTCCCAGCTTTGGAATGTGACAATCCTAAACACGAACCACCTATCTAAAATCAACCGTGAGCAACTGGCGGTGAAGCTTGCCTGGTACAGTGCTTGCCCAGCATGAACAAGGTCATGGGTTTCATGGGTGTGGTTGTGGCTCTTGCCTTTAACCCCAGCACCAAGGAGATGGAAGCTGGAAGGCCAATGTTTAAGGTCAGCCTCTGCTATTCAACAAGTTCAAGGCCAGCCTGGGCTACAAGAGACCCTGTCTCAAAGAAAATAAATCTAGCAGAATGTTTCTCTGTCTTCCTTCTCCACAATGGTCACCCTAAGTTCTGCGCGCGCGCGGCCCCCCCCCCCCCCCCGTTTCACCTTTGCCTGGACATCTCCTGGCCATGCTCCCCGGAGAGTCCCTCTCCACATTCACAGGTTAAACTAATAGGATTTTCCTTGTTTAAGCCATGTACGGGGCTAGAGAGATGACTTACAGAAGTTGTCTTCAACCTACCTAATGCTGTAACCCTTTAACACAGTTTCTCATGTCACGGCGATGCCAACCATAAAATTATTCTTTTGTTGCTACCTCATAACTGTAATTTTGCTACTGCTATGAATTGTAATGTAGATATCTGATATGCCTGATATCTGATATGTGACCCCCCCCAGGGGATCATTACCTATAAGTTGAGAACTGCTGGCTTAGTGGTTAAGAGCTGTGGCTATTTTCAGAGGATCAAGGTTCGGTTCCCAGAACCCACGTGGCAGCTCACAGTAACCTGTAACTCCAGATCTAGAGGATCTGATGTGTGCCTTTGGCCTCTGTGGGCATCTGTACACACGTACGTATACACACACACACACACACACACACACACACACATACACACACACTTTTTTTTTTTTTTAAAGAGTATGAAGGAGAACATGGATAGGTCATGCATGTGCTCTGTGAGGAATTGAGCACACTTAGATTTGGTGGTGAAGGTACATACCCAGGGGAGATTGTAATTATCCTCTTGGGGCAACTTTCCTGATGGCTCCGGGCTGATCTCTCCCCTCCTGAAACCTGTCAATCAGTGCTTACACCCTTAGGTCAGCACATGAGATAAGCAGTTCATCCTACCCAATGACACAATCTCTGTTAATGTCCACAGTAGTTAATTAATAACACCCCAGGGCAGGCCAGATGGCTCAGTTGGTTAAAGTGCTTGCCTGGAAAACGTGATGACTTAAGTTCCGTCCCTGGACTCCAGGCAAACAAACAGATGGTCTAGTGTTTGTCTATAAGCTCAGCATTCTCATGGCGAAATGGCAGGTTGGGACATGAGACTTGACCAGGAAGCTCATGGGTCAGCTAGCCTGTACGCAAGGTCTGCAGAGACAGGAGAAATCCCGGTTCAACAGAGGAAGGGGGGGGCACGGACTCCCGAATTTGTTCATTGACCTTATGTTCCATGGCATGAGCTCATCTGCACGCCTCGCACACTCACACACTCAAACACAGACACCCGCATACACACCCATACCAAAAACAAAGCTAAATTTGTTCTTTGAGACCTTCACAAATGTTCTATGGCATGAGGCACGCGCGCACACACACACACACACACACACACACACACACACACACACACACACAGGCGCCTCACAACTACTTGTAGGTAACTCCAGTTCCAGGGGATCTGAAGCTCTCTTCTGAATTGGGGGGGGGAGGCACCTGCACTGTACCCATCCACCCCTACACACACACACACACACACACACACACACACACACACACACACACACATACACGGCCGAAAATAATTTTAAAAATCCTTAAAAGATCTGTGCTAGTCTAGACTCAAAGAGTGTCTGACAGTTCTCTCTCAAAGCCAGAGAGAACGATGGTGGAAAAAAGCTGTGTCATCCCCGAGACGTAACATCTGAGATGTGTCTTTAGCCCTTCAGCTTTAGCTGCAGAGCGCTTTCTCTGGCGAGGCACTAAGACCAGGGGATGATGGGACACTGTAGAAACCAGGCCATCAAAGATTGCTGGCTTCTTGATGGTTTATCCCAGCGGGGGATCATGGGAAGTGACAGCCAATCACGTCTAGATGGGAGTGTTGATTAGAGTGCTGGATGCTCTTTCAGGGGACCTGGGTTCAATTCCTAACTGTCTGCGACTCCATTTCTAGGTGATCTGGTGCCCCTCTGGCTTCCACAAGCACCAGGCATGCAAGCAGTGCATAGATAGGCATGAAGAAATACCCAGACACATTAACAGAGATAAACAGAAAATTGTACCAATGATGATGATGATGATGATGATGGCTGTAAACTAAAGCAGCACACGTACTGAAGATTCCCCAAGGCTGACACACCCATTAGAGAGCTGATTGTGGAGAGTTAAAATGTGGCAGCTCCGGAGCTAACTCTCTTCTGGTTCGAATTATCTTAGCCATTGGGTGCCCGTTGCTGTGTCTGACCTCTTGACAACCAAAACCTTTACAATGTGACCTCATCAGGCCACTGGCCCCTGCCAATCCAAAAGCTGAGAATGTCACCGGCTCCCATCTGGAACCCATCACAGAGTTTTACCCCCTTTTGCCATCGCCTGCCTACCTGTGGCCCCTGCTAAGGTTATTTGGTAAATGGCTTGATTTATGACTTCCTTCGTTCTGTAACTAATAAAATTTGTGTAACGACTTTCAGGGTGAAGCTTGCCTTTCGGGGCCATGGTCATCTGTGTTCGGCACAAGAATCAACTGTGTCTTGTTCCCTTTGAAGAGAGCCATGTCTTTGGGTTGACAGAATAATAAGAGAGGGAGCGGGCGTGAGGGGCTGTTTTAGCTGGAAGGAGAGGATGAGGGAGTTTGGAGAGGCCTGATAAGTGGCCATGAGTATTGAGAAGAACAAAGATGAGGGAGGGGAAGGGACTAAGGGAAGGAAGAACATCCCAGACGGAACCAGGATGGGCAGGAGCTAGAAGGTGGGGACCATTTGGCTATCCAGCCGAGGCCTGTGGCACAGAGTGAGCAAGGAGGGAAGAACTACTTAGTTAACTGGGGAAGTTAGGCTCTCAGAGGCCATGAAACTCACGGGAACACTTTGGGGGATTTGTGTGTGTGTGTGTGTGTGTGTGTGTGTGTGTGTGTGTGTGTGTGTGTAGGCGACACACAGGAGCACCCACCAACAAGTGCCAATCGGTGTGTGGAGAGTGGATGACAACTTCCAGGAGTCAGGTCTCCCCTCCTACCGTGTGGGTCCCAGGGACAGATCTCACGGTTTGACAGCAAGTGCTTTTACCCGTGGAGCCATCTTGGAGCCATCTTGCTGGCTTCTATTGTAAATTCTTACCGCAAACATTTTTTTTAAATAATAGTAACCAAATATATGTATTTAATATTAGATATCCAAAGCCCCTATACACAGCTTTAAATTTCATTTATGATTTTTGCATATATGTGTGTGTGTGTGTGTGTGTGTGTGTGTGTGTGTGTGTGTGAGTGTGTGTGTGTCAGTTTGCATGCACACACACCCTGGCCCATGTGTGGAGGTCAGAGGACAGCTTGTGAGAGTTGACTTTTCTCCTTCCACCGTGTCGGTCCTGGGGACTGAACTCAGGCTGCTAGGCTTGGTGCAAGCTCCTAACCCTCTGGGCTGTTCTGGCCCCCGGGGGGTCTCGGTGTGTTTGTGAAACCCATCAAAGCTGGGACAAACCTCCCAGGTTCTTATGTATATTTATGTGCATTTGTGTGTTTTTCTGCAGGCTCATGACCCACACGAATGTCTGCAAAAGATGTACCTCCACGATGGGAGGTAAGCAGGGGGGTATCAGATGGCACCCCCCCCCCCCGCCCGCCCCAGTTCTGTTCCTCACCTACAGGCGTCCCCTCCTGACCCTGCCCCAGCCAGTCTGGCTTTGTTCCGTTTTTCCCTCCAGAACTAACTAACACCTGGTGTATCAGGGGCTTAGGTAGGCTCAGGCCGTTGGCATGGAAACTGAAGCAGCTGCAGCAAAGGGAGGGGTCTGAGGGAGGGCAGAGAGGAGAGGCCGGGGAAGGCTGGAAATTTCCAGTTCTCAGATTTACTGTGAGATCCAAGTGTCGAGATAGCACAGGGCAGTGGGGGTGGAGGTGGGGGTTGGTGGGGGGGCTTCCTAAAAGTTTGCTGAGGGGAAAAAAGAGAGCCTCAGCCTCTGCAAAGCCTTCCCCAACTTTTTTTCTCACCGCTGGGAGCCCCACACTGCCAGGGTCGCCTTCGGCTGGTGAACTCTGGTAGCTGAGACCAGTCGCACCAATTTGCAGGTTGGAAACCGAGAAAGCTTTCTGTAAATTAAAGTCAAAAGTTACCGCATAGCGGAGCCGTGACATTTCTGAAAAGATTTCGAAGGTGGGAATCAATGGACATCGGCATCCCCAGGTCCCGTCATTTGAAAATGGCGACCCAGTGTGTGATTAAGCAAACAGATGTCCCGTCCACACAAAGGGACAGTGTTCGGCATTGCCACACACAGACAGCTGAGAGAGGGAGAGACAGTCTTCCCCGGGGAAGAGCCCACCAGTTGGTCCTCTAGTGCCAAATGGTCAGGCCTGCAAGCATACACACAATGGCATGATACAAAGTGAGCAGGTTCTATCTAAGTGTGTGTGTGTGTGTGTGTGTGTGTGTGTGTGTACACGCACATATGGGTGTAATGACGCTTCATGAAAAGAGAAGCCATGAGTTTGAAAGGCAGCATGAAGGGAAATATGGCAGGAGGACCTGAAGGGAGGAAAGGGAAGGGGGAAATGACGTCATTATGTTATAATCTCAAAAGTCAAAGAAAAGGCTTTTTCAAAGGAAGGAAACTGGGTGGGCGGATGGCTCAGTGGGTAAAGGCGCCGGCTGCCAAGCTTGAGGATCCGTGTTTAGTGCCCGGGACCTACATGGAGGAGGGAACCTGTTTCCCAAATTGCCTTCACTACACACACACACACACACACACACACACACACACACACACACACACACACACGATAAACAAGTAAAATGTTATGACTTAAAAAAAAAAAAACCAAAAACCTAGGAAACTGCAATGGATGCTGAGCCCTGGATGAACCATTAGGACACCATGCCAATGGAAATAAGTCAGTCAGAGACAAAGACAAATGCTATACTTGAGCTTGTGTGCGGTGCCTAAAGGAATCAACTCCCAGGACAAATTAGGATGGTGGCTGTCCTGGGCTGTGAACGGAAGAACAGGGAATTGGGACCTAACAGCTGCAGAGGGTTGATAAAGATAAAAAAACAAAAAACAAAAAAACAAAAAAACATTGGGGATCAGTCATGGTAAATGGTGGGCATTGTAACTGTATTTGCAACCTGAGAGCTATACACTTACAATGGGTAATATAGCAAATTTTAACTTACGCATATTTCCCACTGTAAAAAAATTAAAGGGGAAAAAAAAAAGATGGTGGTAACCTCGGAGACTGGTGAGGGCATAAAGAACTTGAAACAGATTGCAGAAAGGGACTGTGGGAGATAAGATACCAGTTGATCGTTTTATTTAAATGCGTAAATGTACCTAAGTGTGTGTGCCACAACAGTACTGGAGGCCGGCTGGAGTTACACGAAGTTGTGAGTCACCAACATGGATTCTGGGAATCAAACTCCGGTCCTCAGTGCCCAGAGCAGACCTGATGCATCTCGTGTGTGTGTGTGTGTGTGTGTGTGTGTGTGTGTGTGTGTGTGTGTGTGTGTTTGAATGACTATTGCAGCAGACATTCCTAACTTCCTTACTCTGCCGTCTGTGCAAGAGTTCATCCAGGCCATAAATCTGCAACTGGAATGTCTGGGTGACAGGGACACACTAGAAGCTTTCTCAGATGGCCGTGAACCCCTCTCGAAAGGCTCTGGTACCGACATTCTTTTCCACTGAGCGCCACAGAGCAAATGACCGAATCCCCAGCAGACACGCTGTCTAATGCACAGCAGGTGTCCTATAGATGGAGGAGAGGGAACCAGTGAGCTAGTACCTGGATCATGTTTGCTTAACGCGGGCGCATCTGTCAGTTTTTAATCTAGCTTTTATTTAGCATGCACTGTAGCATGAAATCGCCTGGAGAACAGTTGTTTCTTCATCCAGTAAGGGGTTTATGTCTTTGGGCTGTAAAATCTTGCAAGAATGGTGTTCTCATTTAAAACCATATATGTGTGTGTGTGTGTGTGTGTGTGTGTGTGTGTGTGTGTGTGCGTAATATGTGTGTAGAGGTCAGAGGACAGAGAAGAAGAAGAAGAAGAAGAAGAAGAAGAAGAAGAAGAAGAAGAAGAAGAAGAAGAAGAAGAAGAGGAGAAAGAGAGACAAAGACAGACAGTGTGAGACTGAGACAGAGAGACAGACAGGCAGAGAGTAAGAGGGTTGATTTTCATTGCAAGGAATTGACTCATGGGATTATAGGGGGCAGTGAGCTTGAAGGGCAAGCTGGCAGGGCTGAAATTCCAGCAGGATTTCTGTGTTTAAGTCCACCACGGAAGGTGACCCTTACTGGAAAGTCAACAGTTTTATAGACGTCAATGCCGTTTGCAAAACGGTCACAGCGACAAGTAGCTTAGCGTTTGATCAAACAACAAGGCCGCATGGTCTAGCCAAAAACACACATAAAGCTAAGTATTGTTATGTTTTCAGATGTGCTTATTGGCCTATGTCCTAGAATAATTGGAAATTGGAAATTGAGGTCAAGGACAATTAGACGTAGAATTCTTTAGGCTCCGTTTTCTGTCTATTCACCTTTGTGTCTGTGCACGTGTGCTCTACGTGTATAGGTGTGAGTGTGTGTGTGTGTGTGTGTGTGTGTGTGTGTGTGTGTGTGTGTGTGTTTGCATATTGAGGCCATAGGTTGATGGTAGGACTCTTCACCTCATTTATTTATTTGTTTCTTCACTTATTTATTTATTTCTTTTTGATGTAGGGTCTCCTAGTGATTCTGGCCGGTGAGCTTCAGGGACCTCCCTGTCCCTGCTGCCACCCTGCTTGCCCAGCCTTTGCAATTGCACCTGGATTATGTATGTGCTTGCTATTTACTTGTGTGTATATTTATGTGTGTCTATATGTAGGCACCCACGCAGAGGGCAGCTTTTAGGAATCAGTTCTCTCTTACCACTAAGCAGGTCCCAGGGCTTGAACATGGTTTGTTCGACTTTGCAGCAACCACCTTTACCCTTAAGGGTCATGCAGAGGACGTAGGTTCAGTTCTTAGATCCCCCACATCAGGCAGCTCGTGTTATAACTCCAGCTCCTGGCGGATCCAACACCTGTGGCCTCCAAAGGCGTGGACACTCTTTGTGCTCACTCATACACATGCACACAGACCTGTGCATACACCAACGAAGAATACAATTTCAAAAGAGAAAGACTTCACTTTTGCAGACCGCAGGTGGTAGAGTGTTAGTCTAGTCTGAGTGCAGCCTTGGGTTCAGCCTTAGCACCCATGAAGCGGGCGTGGTGGCACACGTGGGTGTGTCCGGTAATCTCAGCACCTGGGAGCTAATCTCAGTGGGCAGATGAAGAGGTTCAAGACCAACCTCTGCCACATACAAGTTTGAGTTTAGTCCTGACTACTCGAGACCTTGCCTCAAAAAAAAAAAAAAAGGTTAACTGTAAAAAGAAGGGGGCTCCTGTTAAGATTTTTATACTTAGGGCAGGTATTTCTTCACATATGTCCCGTCTGGATCCTGTTTGAGGGAAACTCAAAGGCTTAGGATGCAGAGGGATAGAGATCAACAAGGAGATGGATTTGGGAACACAATAGGAGGTGCCAGCATGGACAAGGGACACCAGTGGAGAGGCAGGGGCCCACACCGCCCAGGAGTATTGATATATGTCTAACTGCAGGTGACAAACCCTGAAGCAACACGTCTTCCCCGCTTTAAATGCCGGCAGTCTGAGCTAAGGAGAACAGGGAGCCATTGACTTCACACGGAAAAGCCGCATGGGTTTTAGTGGGGGTCTGGTTAAGCTCAGTTGGTGCTGGGGGGGGGTCTATGTGAGGTCTCTTGCAAAGCTGTCATTCACAGATGCCCAGGAAGTAGCTGAGAAGTCGCACACAGATCTGGGCTATAGTCACAGGTTGGAGCCTTCCATACACCCACGTAGCTTGTCTGATTTTATTTCTCTCTCTCTCAGAACAATTACCTGGTCCAGGGAACTGAAAAGGGCTCAGGCTGTTGCCATGGAAACAGAAGCTGGTCCAGAGGAAAGGGAGGGACAACTGAGGGAGCCTCTGGACTGGAATTTTCCAGGCTCTCATATATTCGAGGGAGATCTTGGGGGAGGACTGGGAGGTGTAGGGAGGGGATGGAGGATTTGGGAGATGGATGGCTGGTCTTCAAAATGGCCAGGCAAGTACACCTTTGGTGCATACTAAATGTTTGTGGAAAGAAGGAGTGGGGATGTGGAGAGTGTTTGCCTGGCATGTAGGAGTTCCTGGGCTTGATGCCCAGTGCCGAATAAACTGGTATGTGGAGGCAGGAGAATAAGGATTTCAAGGTCATTGTCGGCTACATAGGAAGTCCAAGGCTAGCCTGTGTCACCTGAGACCTTACTACGAACAAACGAAATTGGCTCCAGTCTCCAGATGCCCTGGGAGATGTTTCTCCCCTTTACAGGACAGAAATTTATGTTGTCAACCTTTTTATTTTTTTAGATAGGGTCTCAGTGTGTATCCAAAGTTGACCTTGAACTCACAATCTTCCTGCCTCAGCTATGACAACAGGCACGCCATCACACCCTGTACGTGTCAACATTTGACATCAGCCACACTCATACCTGTCTTTCTGCGGACTGCTTTGTTACAGCAACAGCGAAAAGATGGGCACTCTTGAAGAAGCCAGTGTCGTGCAAGGGTACCAACATTGGGGCAGGATGTTTGCTGCCAGGGTCTGCTCCTAGCTCGATCTGTTGACGGCCTGAGATCTTTTTATATGGACATCTCTGGTTCTTGGTCTTTAATTTGCTAGGTTGTGGTCTACAGTGTATACTTACAATGGCTTTGCTTACAGTGTTTAAAAAACAGCAACCTTCCAAAGGTACAAAATGAATACACAGTAGAAACTGTGCTTCAAGCCTTGAATTCTATCCTCTGAGCAGAACTGCTGCCATAGTTGTCGGGTCAGCTGTTCAAATGGGCCTGTGGACTACTGCCATTCCTCAGAAAGGAGACAGTGGGGAGTCACCAGACCTTCACCAGATGCTCCACCACTCCTCTCAGACTTTAGTGTGCATTTCTATCTGGCAACACTCTAGAGTATATATACTCTGGGTGAGGTCATTTGGAAAGTGGAAGCCATCTTCTATGACGCCCTTCCAGCGTGGCCGCTTTGGGCGTCACCCGTATTCTGTAGGTGAGACTGAGAAACTCATTGAATCCACGGGGGGGGGGGGGAGTGAACTTTGGTGGCCCTTTGTCATTGTAACCTTTTGAGGAGAAGGTAGACAGTACACATTTTACATCTCCTCAGGGAAGGGATTCTTCCAGGAGCTAGCAATATGCCTGACCATATTCTCCTGTGGTGCTGGGTAGGGGACCAACCCACACTTCCTCAGTCATTCATTACAGGAAGCAGTTGGCATTGCACAGCACGGCGCGATGCTAAGTGAGTTAGCGGCATCCCTTGTATCCTTGACTTAAGGCAAGCTTCCTGGTACATGTAGTCTCATCAGCACCAAGGTCTATCCATTATTTTGTCAATAGACATTACCTGACTCCACCCCTCTTGGTAGAAGGACAGACACAGGGGAAGACATTCAATCCACAAGTCTCAAGAGAACAAAGATTGCTGTGAGCATTGTTATATATGGGTCCTTATGGAGGTGGGACTCCCCAGGGCATGCACGTCCAGTGATAGGATTGCTACACTATTAATCGGATGCCTCGGGTTTGACACCATTGGCGTTTGGTCGACTGTGTTTGTCATGGAGGAGGGCTGTGCCGTACAATGTAATATGTCTATCAGCACCCTTCCTGTACCAGTGCCTGTGACACTCTCTGATTCTCGTTTTTTTGACTATCAATAATGCCCCTAAGAGAATGGCTCAGTTGGGAAAGCTCCTCTTGTGTTAGCATGGGGACCTGTGTTAAGGCACCAACAGCCGTGTAAAAACCAGGCATGGTGGTTCGTGTCTGCAACCCTAGCCGGCCAGTCAACAGAGCCCAGTTGGTGAGTCCCAGGTGTGGTGAGAGATCCGGTTTTAAAAACGAAGGTAGGGAGACCGACGACTTAGTGGATAAAGTCATCCATGATATACTCTGGGTGAGGTCATTTGGAAAGTGGAAGCCATCTTCTATGCTTGGCTTAGAAAGTGCTTGCCCCAAAAGTGTGAGGAATGGAGCTTGGATTTCTAGCACCCACATAGATGCGCTGGTGGGTGTGTAGGCCTGCCTGCAATTCCAGCAAAAGGGGTGCAAAGACAGGGGGTTCCCCAAAGCAAGCTGGCTAACTAGGGTAGCCTACACAGCAAGCTATGGATTCAATGAGAAATGTTGCCTCAATATATACTGTGGAGAACTATCGAAGTCACCCAGCATCAGCCTCTGACCTCTGTACCGGCACACACATATTTGTGCACACGTGAGAACGTGGATACATGTGAACACACACACACACACACACACACACACACACACACACACACACACACGCCTACATGTAAAAAAATAGTAAGGTGGTATGTGAAGGCAACATCTAATAACAACTGATACTGACCTCTGACCTCCACCCTACACTCACACACATGAACATGTGCATTGACAGAAATATTTTAAATATATTAAATTAAAACGTTATAGCTATTTACTTGTACTGTGTGTATGTGTGCCGACCCATGGGTAGAGGTCAAATGATAATTTTGGGGAATTGATTCCTCCCACCATGGGTCTTAGGGATCAAATTTAGCTCATCAGGCTTGGTGGCAAGATCCTGTGTGCTGTGAGGCACTCCCTGGGCTCTTTTCCAGCTTCTTACTCTCTCTCTCTCTCTCTCTCTCTCTCTCTCTCTCTCTCTCTCTCTGTGTGTGTGTGTGTGTGAGAGAGAGAGAGAGAGTGTGTGTGTGTGTGTGTTTCCATGTTTTAAGTGTAAACAGAATATTAGCTACTTTTCTATCATAGTTTTAGTAAGATGCTTTGTGTTATGTGGATTTTTAGTTTTCAACTTTAGGTTTCTAAGGCAGAGTCTTATGTTGTCCAGGCTAGCCTAAAACTGCTAAGTACCCAAGGATGGCCCTGACCTCCCGATCTTCCTGCCTCCGGTGCTCAGATTATAGGCATGCCTCCATTATTTTTGTAGTTTTATTTTGCTTTTTCATGCTTATCTTCTTTTTTCTTCGTATTTTTAAATGTTTTTCTTTTTGAGACTAAGTCTCACTTTATAGCACAGTCTGGCTTAGAACTCGATATATGCCGAGACTGGCTCAAATTGTTGGCAATCCTTCTGAGCAGCCTCCTGAGCACCTGGGTTACACCACCAAACCCTGCTCCATATTTCCTCATTACTGACTACTACTCATTCCATTTCCTTGGGGGCAGCTGACAGTGCTAGGCCCTAGGCCACAGAGGCTGCAGAAGGACCTGGAGCCTGTCATTAATGGAAAAGCCAGTGAGATGGCTCCGTGGATAAAGACACATGTCTGTCACCAAGCCTCATGGCATGAGTCTGAGCCTCAGGACCAAGAGAATGGAAGGAAAGAGCCGACTCTTGTAGACTGTTCTCTGACATCCCTCTGCACCCTGCGACCACACACATATGCTCTCCCTCGAACGCATAAATATATAAAGAAATCAACTAAAACTTCCCTAATTAAAAAAAAAAAAAAGAGTTCAGATGGCTCATGGGCAGTGATTTCTCAGGAGTGGACAGGGAGCTTCCAGAGGCTCTGCCTCAGGCAGCGCTGAGACAGTAAACAAGTTCACACAAGTCCAGCCGTCGTCAAGTCCTGACCTGACACAGAGGTTGTGTGGAAACAGGCAGCAACTGTCCAGCTGGAGAGAATCCGAGTGTGTCCCTACACGCGAAGGAGTGAATTCACTGTCCGTCAGGAAGGAAGTTCAGCCAAGTAGGGCAAAGCTGAGAGCAAAGTGGTAAACAGTCTCTGGGCTCTGAGCTCCCGTCTCTACCAGGCCAACTTCCTTCAGGGATTCTCTGCTAAAGAGGACTCTAGGCCTTTGGCACCACCCGGCAGGGTGGCCCACCATCCTGACTTGCCTGCCACCGAGGGCTCCCAGGGGCCTCCATGAAACTGATGGTGTCCCGGGGAAGTTAAGTTAACAAATTCGTGGGCATTTAAGACATGAGGGTCATAGATGCTGCTTGGGGCCTGTTCAGTCAGATCCTTGTGGACTGAGAGCTTCGTCAAGATGGAGAACACATGGCTCAGAGGGCGAGGTGTTTGCTTCATAAGCATCAGGACCAGGGCTCAAATTACCCACATCCCCAGAGCTCGGATCCCCAGAACTCACCTAAATGATGTGTGGGCGTGGCATCCTACCCAAAGGTCTACACACAGATATGCAAACACAAACACATTCCATGTGCACCACACGCACACACACACACACACACACACACACACACACACACACGTCTTGATAGAAAAACAAAGATTGGGAACGGGGGGGGTGTGTGTGGGGGAACTGGTGTGAACAAGGCTTATCTGAGGGTGTCCTTAACCCCAAAGACTTCATCTTTCTAACCAGTATGTCCTGGGTCTGCTTCATTTCCCTCCTGGACACATTAGCCCTTTCCTGGATGTATTAGCCGCAGCTTCTATTTAGTTAGTGGATATTAATTATACACTGGAATAGGTTTCATTAGGCCTTTTCTTACATATAAGCTGTATTTTAATAGTATTTACCCTATTAGCCTCACTTGTCCTGTCTTTCCCATTGATTTCCTTTCTCTTCTCAGTTCTCCTTCTGGCTTTCATGTCTGTTTGTCTGTGTGTGTGTGTGTGTGTGTGTGTGTGTGTGTGTGTGTGTGTGTGTGTGCGCGCGTGCGTGCACGCACGCGTGATGCAACAAGTTCAGTTGGCATTACTTACGCAAACACAGATGGAGGGTTATTTATGGGAGTGTGGGCAACTTGCTGCTGTCTATACCACTGAGGAAAATGTCTTTCTGTCCCCACCAGTGAGCATTAATAGCTTATAGATCCTAAGGGAGGGGTGGGCCCTCCGTCTCCCTAGAGATTCAAATATACTCCCAGGACAACGTCACGTCTTTCAAATACGAATTTATGACTAGAGAGCCCTCATCCCCAGTATCGTTTTCACTGAGCTCTTACCTAGTGTTACCGTCTATCTGAGGCAGAGCTCCGGGGTCAGGTACCAGACTAGTGGATGAGTGTTGCACGCCTTCCTTCCTCTCTACTCCTAACTGTGACTGGCTGTCGCAAGCTCTTGCCATGTAGTTTCCCCACAACATGATGAACTACGATCCGGAATCCTAATCTCTTTCTCCCTAAGTTATTTGTTTATTTATTGGTTTTGGTCAGGGTATTTTATTCCGGCCACAGGAAGAATGTTAAGAGAGAGAGGATGAGGAGGAATACCTCGTAGTGCCGTCTTCTAGGTATGGCAAGGCCATCACACTCATGAACTCAGTCACTGTGGCTAGTCTACACCAGACCTGCACAGAGTGGAGACAGCCAAAAGCCCAGCAAGTGTGGGGTGGATGATCTCCAGAACCCATCCCTTACTATTGATAATAGGTAGTTGCTGTGGGAGAGAGAAAGTGTCTTTTTTTTCGAAGATGGGTGGCTCCACGTCATACACAGATGGGCAGCACTAACTGGACTTAGTGGGTTATTAAAGAAAAGTCTTAAAGTTGAGAAGTGTGTGCTTGGGATGGTATTTGGGGAGTTGGAGGGGTGGTAGACATGGTTATATTTAATGGGACGCAAGTATACGACTACCAAAAATAAAGAAAAAAATAAAAATAGAATTGAAAAAAAATATTCATTTTTTCCAGTTGGTTACACTGTGCGGACACAGAAACCCATCAGCATCCAGGTCCTGTCATTGCTGCACCCCAAAAAAGTGTTTTCTTTTGTTTGAGAGTCTCTCTCTCTCTCTCTCTCTCTCTCTCTCTCTCTCTCTCTCTCTCTCTCTCTCTCATGCAGCCCTGGCTGACCTGGAGCTCACTATGGAACCAGGGATAACCTTGAATTCCTGATCCTCCTGTTTCTACCCCCTGGCTGCTGGGATTACGGGAGTGCACCACACCACCAGCCCTAACAAAATCCTCAAGAACTAATAGAAGGTGTTCTCATGAGTGAAAAACCCAAAGTAATTAGCTGGAAAGGTATTTCTCGAGTCACCTTTTAAGAAGCAAAAACATTCATTTGCTTGTTCATTAAAAGTGGCCACGTGGAAACTCAACAACAAATAAACAGGGATTAAGGCTGGACCTCCTGAGGGGATAGAATTCACTAATCCAAGGAGATCATGGGACCCTTTTGTCCCCTTTGACCCAGCGGCTTGACTTCCAGAAGTTCTTTCTAGGGAATTAACGAGAAGCACAGAGGCAGATTTGAACAGAGAGAGGTTGGGCGTTCCGTTTTTTCCACTGGATCAGTGAAATGTCAGAACATTTTTCCTTCCCAGAGCCAAGCCGAGGCTCCTTCCTCTTCTTAGGAGGTCTCTCCCCTGCTATATGACCCCACCATTCCACATCCTTCATTTTCTTCAGGGAAAAAAAGAAAAAAAAAAAAAAAACCAGAGCTGCAGACTGAATTCCTTATGGAGAAACAGCAAGCGTTCCAAGACCAGTCTACCAGAGACACAGAGAGTCCTTGTGGGCTGAAATATGCCCTCTGCACCTCCCCACCTCCACCCTCACCCCACTCCCACCAAAACACATGTTGCATTTCTGAACTCCCCTGCCTCAGACTATGCCTGGATGTGAAGATCTTGAAGGAGGTAATTAAGGTCAAACGGAGTCATTAGCCCGGGCCCCGACCCAATAGGACTGGTGGTTTCATCAGAAAAGAGGAAATTTAGAGACAGACACACACACAGAGGAAAGTCCGTGTGAGGACACAGGGTGAGGGCGGCCAGCTGAGGAGAGGGGCCTCAGAGGGGACCAGCCCTGCCTGGCCTCAGACCTCAACCTCCAGTCCTGGGAAAATATTTCCATCATGTAAGCTGTTGTCTGGGATATTTTGTTAGGACATTTTCAGCTGGCCAGTAAATATTGACTATAAACATGCATCCATGCGTGTGTGCGCACATACATTTGATAATGTTTTTTGGTTTTGGTTTTGGTTTTTTTTTTTTTTTTTTTGAGATTCATTGTGGAGCTTCAGTCAGTGAAGGCATGAGAACCTGAGTCCAGCAACCATGTAAAACAATTCAGCTCCCAAAGTTCTGACTCCCCTACCATAAAGGACTGTACCCTTGAACTGTGGAGCAAAACAAGCCCATTTTTCTCTTCAGTTGTGTTTGTCGGGATTTTCTTGTTGTTACTGTGTTTTGGTTGTTGAAACAGCAGTCTCAGGACTAGCCTTTGATGGTCTGGAACTTGCTATGTAGACCAGCCAGGCCTCCGACTCAGAGATGTGCTTGCTTCTTGAAGGTGTGTGCCACCATGAGCCGTTTGTCTGTTTCTTTGATTAAGTAACCGGAAAAGAAATCGAGGCAGAAGAATGTAGTGAAAAAAGATACAAGGGAAACTGAAGAGATGCCTCAGGGGTTAAAGAGCACGTGTTATTCAATCAATCACTGGACTGGAATTTGGTACCCAGCACCCGTATTGGGTAGCTCACCAAACACCTGTAACTGCAACTCCAAAGGATTGGATGCCTACTTCTAGGCTCTTTTCTAGGCTCTTCGGGGACCCACGCAGACATGTGCACAAACACCCCGGCAGCTACATAAACACAGATAAACACACCTAAAATAAAATCTTTAAAAACTAAGTTAGATGGTAGCTGGGCGTGGTGCTGTCCCCACCTCTAATCATAGCGCTTGGAGGTAGACCAGCAGGATCTTTTACACTCGAGGCCAGCCTGAGCTAGACAGCGAAATCCTGCCTCAAAAACCAAGGGCTGGGGCTGAAGAGATGGCTCAGTGGTTAAGAGTTGAGTTTCCAGAGCTTAATCATTTTATGGTTTGGGGGGCTGGCAAGAGGCTCGGTGTGGTAAATGTGCTCGCTGCACGAGCCTGATGACTTGAGTTTAAGATGGGGAATCCATATAATAAAGCTGAGTGTGGTAACACGCATCTGTAATCCCAGCGCTCTTAGAGAGAAATAGGAGGGGGGGACACGGAGCCAGAAGTCTACAGAGTGCCACAAACAAGAAGAGAGACTCCACGGCGCCATTCTGCACTCCACGCCGTCCCTTTGCCTCCCTTAGCAAAGAGTCTTTTTTTTTTTTTTTTCTTTTCTAACGCTTGGACGAAGCTAGAATGTCATTTCTAAAACGATTTTGGCGCTTTCTTCTGGCTTCTGTGTGTGTGCTCATGTGACTGAAAGTTCTGTGCTGGATGCTTGGAGATGGGAGTCAGTGTGTGGTGTGTGTGTGTGTGTGTGCGTGTGCGTGTGCGTGTGCGTGTGCGTGTGTGTGTGTGTTTTGTGGGAGTAAGGAAGCGTGGGGTTCTCTGAAAGGGACCCTGCCTCAACAAGATGGAAAGAAAGAAGAACCAACTCCCAAAACTTGTCCTCTGATCTCCACACGTGTGCCACACACACACACACACACACACACACACACACACTAATAATAATAAATAGAAAATTTTAAAAATATGTTTTTATGGCCTGGAAACAGAGGCGCTCAGAACACTGACTGGGTTGTACTCTTTCCGAGAAAGCCAGTCTCTTCCTGAGCTGGACGGCAGCATGTATATATTGCTTGGATTTCAGTCCATGACTTAGCTCATTAATCAGGGAAAAAAATTCCGAGGTGGGTTGTTGAAGCAAAGTTTTATCTGGCACCTGGACCATATGTTGACATTGAAACTATTTCTGAAAGACTGAGAGTCTCCTGTCAGGGAGGCTTCTACCACCGAAATTCCTTTTCTATTTATTTAGGTTAGGCTCAAGTCTTCCCCACACTACCATATGTCTTCTTGAAGAACCTAAGAGTAACTGTGTCTTGTGGGATTTATAATGCAAGTCTATGTATATTATTTCACGTTTCTTTTTTGTTTTGTTTTGTTTTGTTTTGTTTTTCTTTTGAGACAAGGGTCGCGTGTAACTCAGCCTGGCCTTCGAACCTGCTCTGCAGATGAACTTGAATTGCTGAGCCTGCAGCCTCCAATTCCCAAGTGCTGGGATTACAGGCGTTCGCCATCACATTCAGTTTATTGAGGGCCAGGGAACGAACCATGGGCTTTGTGAATGCTAGCCAACACTCTTACTGAGTGACTGGTATCTCAACTCTGTTTAAAATTTTCTGTTAGACATTCCTAGTTTCTGTGAGCCTCTGCTAGTCGATATTTTAAGGTGGTATTAGAAGAAATGAGTGAGATTTAACTTTAATAACCATAATAACTGTTAATGTGAAACTGGACATCTTCCTGTGCCTGATAAGCCCAGAGTCTGTTGGTGACACAGCTTTGGACACTTGCTATAGGATAGGCTCTGGGTAAGGCCGCATGTCTGTGGCTGTCACTGGGCATTTCATCTGGGAGTTTTGCCTCAGCAGTCTTGGGGCAAAGAGAATAGTCTCATGGCCTCCTCTTCAGATTCACAAAGCAGAAATAGAAGAGCACAGAGAAACGGGTGTATTCGTGGTGGAAAGAGAGAACTCACTCCCTCTGACCTGTATGCAGGTGTGTCTGTGTGTCTCTGTGTGTGTGTGTACATACAGATATCACACACAAATGAATATATTTCAGAAAACAATTTTTTTTTACTTATTTATCTATCTATTTTATTTTATTTTATTGTTTTTCTCTGTGTAGCTTTGGAGCCTGTCCTGGAAATCGATCTGTAGACCAGGCTGGCCTCGAACTCACAGAGATCTGCCTGCCTCTGCCTACCGAGTGCTGGGATTAAAGGTGTGCGCCATCACCGCCACCCCACTCAGAAAACAATTTTAAATGAATGAAAATGGGCACAAGGGGAAGACGGCATCCCTCACCAGAGGCTAAGTATTCTGGCGTCTTCAGCTTGGCCTTGCAGCCCAAGAGAAATCCATTTCCACGGTTGACAAGCCACCCAGCCCGTGAGCCGAGGTGGCAATGCCACTGGACTTCAGAAGAAAGGACGGTGTCATTTCGTGAACATGGATGGACCTCGACAATGGGGAGTAGGGTAGGGAGATGGGGACAACGCTGTGATGATGGTTTGTTACAGCTGTCAACTTGGCACAACCTGGGATCGCCCTGGGACGGTCGGAGCGAGACTTGTCTAGATCAGGTTGGCCAGTGGGACACGTCAGTGAGGACTCTCTTGTTTATGTTAACGTTGAAGGACTTCAGTGTGGGTGGTGCTGTTCTCTGATTTGGGGCCCTGGACTGTATAAACAGCGGAGGATGCTAGCTGAGCAGGTGTGGGGACATGCACCCATTTCTCAGTACTCTTGATTGTGTGGTGTGACATGACCAGCTGCTTCCAGCTCAGGCTGCCTTCACTTCCCCACCTGATGGACTCTAACCTGCAATTGTGAGCCCAGGAAACCCTTTCTCGTCTTCGTTTGCTTTCTGTCAGGGTTTCATCACAGCCACGGAAGCGACCTGGGGACAAGGGCCAGGGTCCTCCGGCCCTCCACACCTCTGATGTTATTGCTACCGACAACCAACAGCTTCTAGGGCTTCTCAGCTTGATTTTCCTGCCCCTCCCATCTTCTAGAAGGTTCCTCGTCCCTTTCCCATTCCCAACTCATTTCAATGACTTCTCTTGAGATCCATGGTGGGGTTGGGGGGGGTGAGAGGGGGAGAGAAAAAAAATGGAAATCGTACAGGAAACAAAACGATCATTTTTCTCCCTGAGACTCCACAACAATCTTCTCTGTAACAGGAACATTTTATTAAAATTGGAGGTGGGGTGTGCGCCAAGCTGGGAGCTTATGCGAAAACCGTGTGTATTTATTTATTTATTTCTCAGAGCTTGGAAAATTCCATGCTCTGAAGCTCTTTCCTCGAGTGTGGGGGGCCCCCTCCCTCTCCATCGCTCTTGAGCTGAGGTTTCCATGACAACAGCTTGAGCTTGCATCCATCACCCACGGGCAGGTAACCGGGGAGGACAGAGAGTTCCTGATGATGAGATGTTTTGGTGCAGAGGTGGGGAGGGCAGTATCGTGACAGGCTCAAGCCAGCTGTCCCCCACCCCCACCCCACCCCACCAACCCGAGTGTACCTAAGGCTCCCTGTTTCAAAAGAGGCCTTGTCTGGAACAGGTACCTGCATCCTGTTGTCATTTTCTCATCAGGGGACCCCCGCCCCCACGTACCCAGGGACAGTTATGGGGGGAGACTACGTGGGAGGAGGGATTAGAGAGCTAAGCACCACAGACACACACTGTGTACCGAGAGCTGCTAAGACGGCGGTTCTCAGCCTTCCTAAAGCTGTGACCCTTTAACAGAATCCCTCATGTCATAAATTTATGTGCAAGTATCCAATATGTGAGCCTGTGGGGGGTCTCAACCCACAGGTTGAAAGCCACTGCTCTAAGAGTTTCTGAGGAAATGTTTCCATGGAGTCCAAGAACCTGCATTTTCTCTCTGTGTCTCTCATTTCACCATGTAACCATGGCCTGGAACTTCCTGTGTTGACCAGGCTGGCCTCGAACTCACAGAAGTCCACCTGCCTCTGCTTTCCAAGCACTGGGACTAAAGGCGTGCGCCACCACCGCCCGGCCTAAGAGTCTGTCTGCATTTCTAACAGGTTCCCAAGTGATGCTTTTTGTTTTTTAGTTATTTCTGACAGTTTTGTACATTTCGGTAACGTGCTGTGGTCTGGTTCACCTCCATTGCTCACTCTGATGCCCCTCACACTTCTGACCCAGTCTTTCTGGACAGTGAGTCCTCCTCTTACTTTTGATTTGGAAGGTGGCCACAGCCGCTACGTGTTCATTCCTGTAACAGCCATGTGCTGTCCACAAGACAGTTTCTCATGGCTCTCCTTAGCCTCTGGCTCTTAAAGTCTTCCCAACCTCTCCTCTATCTACAGTATTCCTTAGGCCTTGGAGGAGGTTACATCGATGCTCTATTGAGGGCCAAGCACCCAACAGTTCCCTCATTCTCAGGGGTGTGACCAGTTCTGAATCTCGGCATTAATTATTGTTTGCTCCAAAACGAAACAGCCTGGCTGGGGGCAGCAATAGCCTATGGGGGGATAAGCATAAACATTTAGAGGAGCAGTGGTTGTTGGTGGGCTACCCATTCCCTACACACACACACACACACACACACACACACACACACACACCCCTCTCCATCCCACGCACTCATCTACATATGTATGTGCTCATGAATATAAATTCATGAATATAGATGAGCCCTGCCCCTAAGGAGCAACAGGTCCCAGAGGTAATTATGGCTGACGTGTCTCTGCTTAGATCACCCCAACGGTTCTTTTTTTGCTGTGCAAATGTGGAGAATGAGGGGCAGGAATGAGAACGAGGGCTGTTTTCTGGGCAGAGAGGGGCTGCCTGGTGGGGGGGTTGTCTTCCTTTGGGATTCATGGATGCTCTATTTTGAATCTTGCATGTCCAGGGAATGCCACCGATTGCTTTGAGGATAGGTGCATAGGTCCATGAGGCAGACAGAAAGAATACGAAGAAACAAAGTCCTAAGCTTGGGATGTGATCTGAGTTTGTGAAACCTGCCCTGAGCCTGAAAGTGACCGTGGGCAGGCATCTGAAATCTGTGGGCAAGCATGCAGTTACACCAGCTTTGGGACAGGAATATCAGATAATGAGGCAGCCAGCGCTTCACCCCGACCCACTCACCAATCGCCCCCCCCCCAAAAAAAAGAAAACGAATTGAAAAGCTAAAGAAGAGAGACATGGAAGGATATATCTGGTAGCCCTGACTGCTTTTATGGTTTGGAAATGCTTGTCTTCCCAACAGAGGCCAATTGAGATACTTCCAAGAAACCCAACCGCTTCCTGCTGGGGAAGAGATGTATGTATTGCTTGGTTTATTGCCGAGCGCCAAGCTAAATGAACCACGGTGAGTCCATGAACTAAGTACAGTCTGATGACGGGGGCCAGGAAACAACTTCCAAAGACTCCGGTTTTTTTTTGAAGAGCACAAGTTTCCAATTAGGAACTTGCAAGCTCCTGATCAGCGGGGTCACAATTCAGACCTGGCCCAACCCCTTCCCTAAATGGAGTCAGTGTCTTAATGAAGACTAGAGTTTCTAAGGGCAAGAACGGTGAGCTTTTTTTGGTCCAGGCGCTCTTCTGAGTCTAGCAACATAGAATACTGGAGAAGAATATTGGCATAACCACGAGGAGGGAAATTCCTTATTCAAGACAGATCCACAAATTAACAAACGTAAAGGGATATTCGCTGTGATTACATAAAACCAAAAAGGTTAGAATGTGAAAGTCTGTATCGTGACTAGGAATGAATAGCCTACTTTGTGAAACTCTTATTGGGCCAGCCTGGTCTACAGAGCCAGTTCCAGGACGGCCAGAGCTACACCGAGAAACCTTGTCTCAAAAACAAAAAAACGAAAACAAAACAAAGACAGCAACAACAAAGAATTCTAGCACATTCCCAAAGAGTGTAAGTGGGCCCAGAAGCTAAATAAATATTGTATCTAATGAGAGTCTTTTGGCTGGCCATGTTCCAGTGGGTAGCCCCCACACCTCTGAGTATATGGGCAACACAAACTTGAGTCAGTGGGGAGAAAACGGGGGTGGGGATGAGAAATTGGGAGAGATTTGGGAGGACTTAAGAGGGAAGAGTGAGAGGTGAATATAATCAAAATACTTGTTACATATGCAATAAACTCTCAAAACAATCATTCAAAATGTTAAATTCAAAATACTAAGTCCTTCAGGAATTAAAGGGAGGACTTCTGAAAGAGAAGATGTATGACTTTCGAATAGGAGCAGATTTTCTAACCTACTTGTTGTTATGTATATATATTTTATTTACAAATAGTGTGTGTGTGTGTGTGTGTGTGTGTGTGTGTGTGTGTGTGTTCGCGTGCGTGCGTGTTTGCCCATGTGCATGCCACATGTGAAGGTCAGAAGCAAACTTTTGCGGAGTTGGTTCTGTCTCCATAGTCACCTGGATTCTGAAGATGGAACCCAGGCCGTCAGCCTTGCCTGGCTGTGGGTTTAGGTTGAGCTGCCTCTCCAGTCCCTACAACCTGCATATGACGTAACGTTTGAAGCCTCCAGGTGGAAGCAGATGGGGCGTCTATGGATGAATGGTGAAACGGCCATTTGTGCTTTTTTGCTTGATACAATCTAGAGTCTAGAAGAGAGTCTCAACCAAGGGACCACCTGGATCAGGCTGGCCTGTGGGCACGCTGGTGGAGGATTTTTCACAACTGGATTGGGGTGGGAAGACCCACTCTGAACGTTTCACATTTCTTGGGCTGGGTCTTAGGATGGATGAAAAGGAGACTAAGCGCTAGCCTTAGGCATCACTTCATTGCTTTTGGCCCTTGACTATGGGTGTGATGTGATGAGCTGCACCCGGGTCCTGCCTCAACTTCCCCGGGGTGCGGGGTGTGGGAGGGAAAAGCTGGAGTTGTGAGCTAAAGCAAAGCCTTTCTTCTCTAAGCAGCCTTAGTCCGGGTATTTTATCACAGCCACAGAAAGGCCGTTCTGTTTCCAGCACAAGGTTAACCAGCAACGCAGGAAGGCTGGCTTATCTGCAGGCAGACACCATGAGACTGTGAATGAGGGTGGAAAACAGCAGCAGAGACACAGGGCGCATGCACAAGCCTCGCTCGGTGTCTGCTGCAGGCTGCAGTGTGACATAGCACTTTGAAAGCCAGGCCAAGGTGGCTCTTTTGAAAAGTGAACACAGAAATGGCTTCGGACGCCTGCACTAGAGACAGCCATTCATTCCTGTCATGTACGTTGGATTGGGAAATGTCACGCATAGTTTGAGCCCACTGGGAAGCTGCTGGCTCCCGGAATTGGGGTGGGCCCCTCCCATTTCAGACCCAAGCGAGTGTCTCTTCCAAGGCCCCTTGTCTGAAGGTGGGCTGCCCCCCCCCACCGGACTCTGTGAAAAGGAAGAAAGAGAGCAAAACAGCCCCCAGAGTAAACACACTGTGCCCGGGGAGGACAGCTGGAGGACGAACCGTTCCCAGCAGTAACCCGGGGATGTAAAAGTGCCTCCATTAGAAGGGGTAAACCGGTGGTTCAGACATGGGAAGCTCAGTCATGGAGAAGAAGCTGAATCAGGAACTGACGACCTCCATTTCCCCGGGTCCGTTTCCAGGGGATGTTTGCAAAATGCCTGGTCTGATGAAGTCATCGATATCTTGTTTGTCCTTTTATCTGGAAGCCTCACCTGAGGGGCCCACTGGGCTCTGCCTGCTCGGAACTCCAGTTCACTGTTGCCTGGCTTCAGGGTGCTGGGATCTGCCCTGTTGCTAGCCAACTCAGCACTTATTCTTTCACTTTGGCTTGCTATATGCTTAATAAGTGCACTTATCCAAAACAGAAGAATGTAGCTCTTTTCTCTGAATTGCCTCTCATTAACTACTGAAAATGCTACCCATAAACCCATTGACTATCGTGTTTAATTAAGTCTATTATTATCGTTGTCTGCGTTGTTAGTTCTGTCACTCCCTCCCTCCCTCCCGCCTCGTGTATTCTAGGCTGGCCTGGAAATTGCTCTGTAGCCAAGGATAGTCCTAAACTCTTGATTCTCCTGCCTCCTCCACCTCCAGGGAAATTGGGATTATAGACTGTGCCACCTACCATAACTAGCGTAGTGAACCGGTTAAAAAGAATTTCCAGGAGAACGTGGGGGGATGTAGGTCAGTCGACAGAGTACCTGCCCAGCACTCACGAAACCCCGAGTTCAATATCCAGTGTCACCAGGGAGGGCAGGGCCACGCCCATAATCGTGTAACAGCAGCACTCAGAAAGATGGGAAGCTCAAAATTACCAAAGACTATGTATCGAATTTGAGGCTAGCCTGGGGTACAAGAGACCTTGTCTCAAAAACAAACAAACAAACAAACAGTAAACAAAAACACCCCTAGGTTATACAGGCAAACATCATTTGTCCCTTTAAACATATTCTATAATAGTGTAATCCAACAGCAAGGAAACTTTAGCCATAATGGCATATGTAATCCATCCAATTAAAATCAACAGGGGTTGAAGAAATGGCTCTGTGGGTAAAGGTACTTGCTGCTAGCCTTGATGACATGAGTTCAGTCCCCAGGGCCCACAGGGTAGGGGAACTTGTGTTCTGACCTCCACAGGTGCCTTATGGTATATAATGTTCCTACACACACACACACACACACACACAAATAATTAAAAAAAAGAAACCATACACAAAGTTGATTGATACAAAAATTATGACAACTATTTCGAGAACCAGTTTTTCAATAACACCTCAACATCTGGTGTGTGTGTTCTGATATAGACACGCTTCTGTCCAGAGAAGCCAGCGTTCAAGTGACGAGTAGCCATGAGTGGCCAGTAGTTACCAAGTACTACTACCCAAGGACAGCCTGGGTGCGAAATGTACAGAGTTGTTTTTCAAGCTAATGTACATTCACCTTTAGAACCTGGAAAATTCCAGGCTCTGCAGCTCTTTCTCCATGGAAACGCTGGCTACAGTTTCCATGGCAACAGGCCCCTGCAATGACTGCGGATGAGGGCTCTTGAGCAACTCCGGACCGAGAGAGTCCTGGCTGGGGGATGGGCTCAGTAGGCTCTCCTGCAGTGGTAGCATTTGAAAAAACCAGCACCGGCAACAAAACTAGATTATTGGACAGGGTCGTTGCAAGATGAAACAAACTCGCCGGCCTTCAGGAAAATGTTTTGTTACATTATTTACAATACCTTTGCGTTTGTGCATGTGTGTTCCATGACACATGTGTGTTTTGTGCAAGTGAGGACACCACTGTGGGGAGTCAGTTGCCTTCCACCATGTGAGTTCTGGGGAGTCAAGCTCAGATCAGCGGGCGTGACATCGAGCCCTTTCCTCACTGAGTTGTATAGCCCGCTGGCCCCAGATTCCTCTCTGGTTTGGGTCCCCGTTTAGCTCTCAGAAATCACAAATCCCCCCTGGACTCCAGTGGCACAAGCATTATCCACTGCCCACTGACACATGACCTTAACCAAGTGAGGAAAGTTGACTGAGCCCCCCCCCCCCACCGGTTCCTCGACTCCGACTCCGTGTAAAGGAAGGGCCTCTGCTCTGGGAGCAGGGGAGAGAGACGAGTTCGTTCATGAAGGAATCTCAGCTCATTCATGATTTGTTGCACAGAGGGTTCATTCAGTGCCGGCCGCACACCAGGCACCATGTTAGAAAAGGAGGATTGTCTGGAAGGAGCAATGGGAGCCTTTGTCCCTTTACAGCGCGCCTTGTAACAGGAGAGGGGGGTCGTAAATGAACACAAGGAAAGTGGTGTGTGGAAGTGATGAATCTCCGAGTACATAAACCCACCGACCAGGGCTTAGAGGATAGAGTTGCACGCTGCCACGCCGGACTACCTGATCTATCTATCCCAGGAACCCTGTGGCAGAAGCACAGAATCGGTTCAAGGATGTTGCCTTCTGACTGCCCCTCCCCCCCCACCCCCCCCCCACATCATGGCATGTGTGCACACCCCACAAATAAAGAAATGTCAAAGCAGGTAAGACGAGAGAGGGGGCTGTGTTAGGGCTCTTTCTAGGGTGCAGACAGAGGTTTGAATGATGGGAATGGTCAGTCACATCACGGAGATTTTTGGAAGGGGGCTATGTAGCAAGTGCAGCTTGTCTGACACTATTCCCGGGGGAACATGTGAGCAAACGTTCTGCTCACCCCAGATAGGACTCACCCCAGATAGGAAAACTCTCGACAGGCCAAGTCAGGGTACCACCTGCGATGGCTAAACTTGGTTGCCAGCTTAGTCAAGCTTGCGTCTGAAATTAAATGAGAGGCAAGCTGTGGGCTCTCGTGGGGTACTTTTCTTGATTGGTTTATTTGAAGCAGAGACCCACTCCAAATCTGGACGGCACCTTCCCATGTCAGCCCAAATAAAAAGGACGCGAAAGGAGGAAAACTCTGCTCTTGTCTTCTTGCCCTAACTCTCACTAGAAAGTTGGTCCGTCCTTGTGCTGTGTCATGCCTTCACCAGCTACTTTGAGATTTAAATGTAGAGCAAAGACTAGCAGCTCTTCCAAAATCCTCTAGCCTGGTGGTTCTTAACCTGTGGGTTGAGATCCCTTGTGTGTGTGTGTGGGGGGGGTGGGTATCAAATGGCCCTTTCATGGGGGTCACCTAAAACCGTCAGAGAACACAGATATTTGCATGAAGATTCATAACATTGGCAAAATTACAGCTATGAAATAGCAACAAAAATAATCTCATGGTGGGGTGGCCACCCCAACATGAGGGACTGTATTAAAGGTCACAGCACTAGGAAGGTTGACAACTACTGATCTAGGCCTTCAGCAGCAGGCGGGGACTGCTGAGACCACCAGTTTCATGGACGAAGCAACCACTAGATTCTTGGTCTTTCCAATGAGAGACAGCCAGCCTTTGCTGGATGAGCTGGACTGCTCCCTGTAAGCCAACGGAACAAATCCCTTTTCGTATACATATTAATGCTATCAGTTCTGTTTCTGACAAACAGACCACCAAAGTCCAACTTGATAAACCTATGCGCTTTATTGGGGTTACTTACAGGAGTATTTGATTCAAAAAGTCCTGCCAGGTAGCAACTCATAGAAAGTCCAGCCTGGTAGCAACTTGAGAAGCTTTAGGATGTATAGGCAGTTGGACAAGTTGCTCTACTCATCAGTCCTTACTGTTGACAAAATCTTGGGGAGTTGAGGCTGGCGGTTGGTGGAGCTTCAGAATCCCCTAAGTTTAGGGACTTTGTGAGATTTGGGAGTTGTTTGCTTCCTGAGTCACAAGGAGCTTCCCTCTTGGATAGAGTGTTTCAGTTTGAAGGAAAGTGCTACAGAAAAGGGCTCTGCACACAGATGCATGGTTGCTGAAAAGCAGACCAGACCCTCAACTTTCAAGCCTCCTGAATGTAATACACAGCTGGTAAGTGTGCTTCGCCACACCCTGGTTTGTGACATGCTGGGGACCGAACTCAGGGCTCCATGTATACTAGGTAAGCTCTAACAAATGAGCCACACCCGTGGCTCACCACTCCCCTCTCCTCCTCCCTTTTTTTTTTAAAAAAAACAAGAACAGGCAATCACATCAGTGTTCAAAAATGCCAGGTATGGGTGGTAAAGGTGCCTGCCGCCAAGCTGGAGGACCTGTGTTTTTTATCTGGGACCCACATCGTGGAATGACAGACCTGAAAGTTATTCTCTGGACTTCCACACTCCCGCCATGGCATCCATGTGTTGTCAACATTAAATAAGTCAAAAACTAAATAAATGGAATGATAACAAGGGCAACAGAACCCTAATGCTTAAAAGTCATTGATATGCCAAAAAAGGAATAACTACGGTCCAAAAAAATTTTCAGCATCAAATATTTGCAAGTTCTTCAAACTATAGGGATGAATGAAAACACCATTGGACAAAAAACGGAGATAAGAATAAGAATTATGAGAGCCAAAGAGATAAAGGCATAGGAAATGAAAACAACTGTGGAAGACATTTTTCTTCTAACCGATAAGAACCAAGATTCATCCAAATAGGAAATTAAAAGCATAAGAAATATGGAAGCCAGAAGAAAAAAAAAACAGAAGGTCACTGAGGTGTAAGGAAAGAAGCCAGTCTTGCTTCGTTTGGATGAGTTTGCTGACTCTGATAGGGACTGTGAGCTCCGGTTAGGACCTGCTGAGCTGAGCAATAACTCCACTCAGAGCTCTTCTCAACGACTAGCTCGTCTCTTTGTCTCTGTTTCTCCAAAAGTGTGGCTTTCAATAATATTTACAAAGAGCACACCACCAGGGCGATGAATGACGATAAGGAATTGCCTACTTTGAGAGCCGCACTAATCTTTATTACATTTTATTTGTTTACTTTTGCGCATGGTTCTGTGTGTGCCTGCTACCGCGTGCATGTCAAAGTCTGAAGGCGTCGGTTCTCTCTTTAAAAGCTGTAGGCCCTGGGGACCCAACTCAGGTCTTCAGAATCATCAAGGCTTTTAACTGCTGAGTCACCCGCTGTCTCCAACCTAATCTTCCCGAAACACCAAAGTTTGCATAACTGTTTTCTTTGCAAATGGTTTTCAACCCCACCAGCTCTCAAGTTGGGCAACTGTCTCGAGAGCCCTCCAACCACAAGAAGGCCTTGCAGAACACAGAAGTCTACGTTTACTCAGAGGACAAGTTATTTAAATAAAAGTTCACTAGGCCAGACAAAGGGGATTATTTATTCTTGAATACACACACACACACACACACACACTAGCTTCACTGAGACATTATGCTTACCAAGAGTACACAGAGAAGAATGCCCAAGTGTGCTTGACTCAAATGAGTATTTATAAATAGTTCTTTAAGACGCTAGGGGAAATATTTATAAAACAAAGCGGCCAATCAAACAATCCAACTCCAGAACTTGAAGACTGATTCGTCGTTTTCATCTACTCAGAATTTAACTGGCTGGAGAGACGGCTCAGTGGTTCAGGGCACTGTCTGTTCTTTCTAAGGACCCAGGTACACCTCTCAAAACACACCTGGTGGCTCACAACCATCCATAACTCCCGTTCCAGGAGATCTGGCACCCTTTTCTGACCTCCAAGGGCAGTACGGACCAGTGAAGAAGACACGCATACATGCAGGCAAAGCGCTCATACAAATAAGATAGACTAAACCAATCTTTTACAAATTAAAAAAAAATAATAGGTGCCATCAGGTGGTGATTTGATCCATTTTCTCATAATGGAAAATTTTAAGAAGCAGTTTTAAAAACTTGGGTTTCCGAGCTGACTCAGTGGCTTTAGGGTACTTGTCTCTAACTCTGAGGACCTGAGTTTGATCCCTGGGGCCAACATTTCACAAGAAGGAAAGTGGCGGGAGGAGGGGGGGCTTCCTGCATGTTGTCCTCTGAACTCCACGTGTACACCATAGCACACACACACACACACACACACACACACACACACACACACACAAGAAAAAAAAACCCACCACTAATGAATTAATACAATACAAAATTACCAAAAAGCAAAATCATTGACTTGAGACATTGCTCAGAAAGTAAATCGGACTGATTGTGTCCCAGGGGAACGTCCTCAGGCAGTGTGAGACAGTAGATCTGCCATTTGAGGAGGAGAAGTCTCAACTGTCCCTGAGGACACGGACAGATGTTCAGACGGTCCCAGCTGACACTCATTCCTTTCGTGTTGCACAGCACAAGCTGCCTCCACCCATCAGCCAAGGCTGACTAACTGCCCTCTGAGACATTTTCATAGGTGGAGTATTTCAGTTTTTAAAAGGTGCAGTAAGAGACAACAAAATAAAATTTAGCATCTTGAGGTTCCACCCGTAGCTGAGGGGCTATGGGCTATCACGGTTGCCGGGGACAGGGAGAGTCAGTTTTCTTCAGAGACCATCCTGTAGCTGGTCCTACATCCATGCACACGCAGGCAGTGCGAAGGGAACTCATTGGGTTCAAGAAAAGATCACACAGCCGGGCGTTGGTGTCAGCACACGCCTCAATTCCCAGCACTCGGCAGGCAGAGGCAGGTGGATCTCTGTGGGTTTGAGGTCAGCCTGGTCTACAAGAGCTGGTTCCAGGACAGGCTCCAAAGCTACACAGAGAAACCCTGTCTCGAAAAAGAGAGGAAAGAAAGGAAGAAAGGAAGAAAGAAAGAAAGAAAGAAAGAAAGAAAGAAAGAAAGGAAGAGAGAGAGAGAGAAAGAAAGAGAGAGAGAGAGAGAGAGGGAGAGAGAGAAAGAAAGAAAGAAAGAAAGAAAGAAAGAAAGAAAGAAAGAAAGAAAGAAAGAAAGAAAGAAAAGAGCACATAAATTAGGAGGAATTGGAAGGCAGGGAATGGGGAATGGGCTTAACCAAAACATCATTTCCATGTATAAAATTCCCAATAAAGTGAAATTCGACATCTTTAGCTTTATCTCAACTAAGGCTTCATGCTGTCCAGGCTGGCTTTGAACTCACGGTGCTGCTGGAGGGCTATCCTGCTTCCACTTCCCAACTGCTAGGGTTACAGATCTGGGCCATCACAGTCCACTTTCTTCACCAGAGGTAAAGCTCGCTACTCACTGAGCTACGCCTTTGGCCCACTAGCCATTTCTCGCGAAGGTACCACTTGGGAAAGTCAAGCACATGCACACTACTGTAGAACTGTCACCACAACCCATTTGCAGAGCCTTTTCTTCCGAAACTAAAACGCTTGCAGTTGGAGACACTGCTCAGTGGCCGGACACACACACACACACACACACACACACACGCAATACTACCGCGGAGGCCTGGATTGGGGCTCTCAGCACCCACACGGGGCACTGCCCAGCTGCCTGCAACGCCGACTCCAGGGCATCACAACCCTCTTCCTGCCTCTGAGGGCACTGGAGTTGCCCCAGAGCACTCCTGTGCCCAATTAAAAAGAAAAACAAAAGCTTAAAAAAAAAAAAAAACAAAACAACCAGAGACTTTTGTATTAATTAAATAATAATTCCCCATTCTCTCTTCCCGTCCCACACGCCCATGAAAAAAAGCCACCATTTTACTTTCTATTTCCACAAATCTTACTCTAGCTCCAGCTGTTAGTAAAAATATGGGGGACAAGGCGAAGGGGCCGGTGGAGCCCAATGTCTACTAACAAGAAAATGATACATAGAGCATAGTCACACGAAGGAATACTACACAGCCGTGCAAAAGGTAGATTTGGGGGTCTGATACTTTTATTTATTTGCTATTTTTTTTTTAAGGAGAAAACCGAACAAGACACCATTTTAAGTGTGGATAAATCACAGGAGCACGATGCTGTCACAATGATGGCAAGTCAAGCCTTGATGTTGCAGATCACACACTTCGAGGCAGACCTCCTTGTGAGTTCATTGGTCAGTAATGGCTTGGAACTGTATTCTTTCCATACTTCTTCAGACATCCATTTGTTTGGGGTATGTGTATGGTTGTATGGGTATGTGGTCACATGTATGCAGAAGTGTGTGTGTGTGTGTGTGTGTGTGTGTGTGTGTGTGTAGGTTAGACATGTCTTTCCCAGTTGCTTTCTACTTTATTCATGGAGGCAGAGTCTCTCACTGATTCTGGAGCTCGCCTATTTGCCTAGGCTAGCTAGCCAGCTTCAGCTTGCCCCAAGGCACTCCTGTCTGGAATTACAGAGGGGCTGCCAGAGCCCATCCAGCCTTCATATGGGATTTAGGAATCCTCCCCCCGTTCCTCAAACTTTCAGGGCAGGATCTTTATCTATGGAGCTATCTCGCCCGCCTTTATAGTTGAGCTGGCCTCAAAGTCGTGATCCTCCTGCCTCTCCCTCTTCAGTGTGTCCCAGCTGAATGCACCAAAACAACCGGTTGGACCTCTTAGTGACTGTAACGTTGGTAAGCTTCAGTTTGCTGGAAAAGGGCAGCTCACAGTGTAACAGTCTGTAGGAATCTACTGTCTTCTCTTTGGACTTCTGCCACTCAATGAAGAATGAGCTCTTCTGCCGCTCAGATTTCCATTCTCTTCCAATAACCAGGTAGATGTGACAATCACTTGGTGGGTTTTTGTTGTGTTTTGTTTGGTTCGGTTTGGTTTTTTAAGACAGGGCTTCTTCTGTCCTGGCACTCGCTCTGTAGACCAGGCTGGCTTCAAACTCAGAGATCTTCCTGCCTCTGCCTCTCGAGGGCAGGGATTAAAGGTGTGTGCCACCAACACCTGGCTAGATGGGATTTTTTTTTTTAAAGCCTACATATGGTTACCTATAAAATCAGGAAAATTCCAATCTTAGATGCTTTCTGCCACTGCCTCCTCCTGTGTCTAGGCCAGGGTCAGTTCCCATGACGATGCCTCTGTGCAGCAGGTACCAGTTCCAGAACAAAGGAGGGGCCAAGTGAGGGAAGGGGAGTCACCACCCCTCCCCAGAGTCCCCTAACACCTCATGTGAGGCTTTCAAGTTCTAGAACAACTTCTCACTGGCTGAAAACCTCTCTGGCGCTGTGAAGAAAGTATGATGTCGACAAATTCATTCTCCTGGGGGCAGAGGTAGAAATTGGGTGAGGAGAGTGGTGCATATTCACTAACCCCACCACCCAGAAGATGGTTTGCAACACGTGGCTCCCTGGTTCAGCATCATCGGCTTCACTTGAGTCAATGAGGACCCAATTTGCGTGTCCTCATCCATGCCTCTAACTTTAATGAGCTTTCCGAGTGTGCTTGCGTTTGACTGGCTCACGATCGTTGAGCTCGCAATATTTCCCTGCTTAATTCTCATCAGATGCAAAAGAACCAAGTGAAGTCCTTGGGTCTGTGTTGCCACTAGGGTAGGCGTGGTCCATGTGTTCCTCTGGCCATCTCGGCCGGCCTCATCTCTCTCCCACTCAATCCTGCATCCGATGTTTTCATCTTTCCCCATCCCCAGCCTCTTTCTAGCCTATGTGTGTAGAAAAACATCAAAGGCTGGAAGGAAGCTGGGATAGGGATCGATCGTTCTGCAGGCTTGAGTTTTTCCATGGGAATGTAAAGATTCTCTCTGGATTTGAAACATTGACTCTTAAGGCTCCGGGAGCTCAGGAAACTTCCAAAGCTCAGGAATCTTGTACAACTTACAAGATTCAGAAAGCACTGGAAGTTAGAAGCATCTCCGGACCCCGCCCTGTCTTTATATTAAGCAGTGGACAATTGCTGAGAGGGAGATTCTTCAATGGAGTTGCCTGCAAAGCATGCAGGGACACCCCCGGGAGGCAGCTCTCTTGGGATGGGCTTTTCAGTGATGCTTCGGCCTAGGTCATCCGTGCTTTTCTACGTAACCCCTCAAAACTCACTGCTTCCCTAAGTTAGACTGGTCTTCAATGCCCTTTTGGGGGTGAATAGATGCTTCTGTGTGTTTCTAAGGGCATAAATAACGGGGTAAAGGTTAGGGACCCATTCTTAAGCTAGACAGAGGTGGCATTGAGCAATACATTGGATTATTCTCTTTGATTGAAAGGTATGGCGTCTCTGTGCTGCAGGAAATGTAAGTCCTCAGGAGCTTGCTACTGTACACCATGGTGGCCATCATCAGTAATGAGTTAGGGTATACTTGAAAATTGATGAACACCTTTAACCCCAGCACTTGGGAGGCAGGGATAGGTGAATCTCTGAGTTTGAGGCCAGCCTGGTCTACAGAGTGAGTTCCAGGACGGTTAGGACAACACTTAGTGGACAAAAACCCTGTCTCAATAAAAACAAAACAGAAAAAAAATTGCTGAAGGTTCCTTAATAAAAATGATGAGTGGATAATGGGATAAATGAGCCATTCTGTCTGAGAAGATCCTTCCACAAAGCATATACATGATTTGAAGCATTGGATACATATGCTTTAAGTGTACATAATTTGTTGTCTGTAATAAATGAGAATAGTTATATTTTAGGCTATGTGAGTTTCAACTTGAAGAAAGAAAAAAGATGGGTGTTCCTATATTTTCTCTTTAGAGGGATTTGGGGTGGCAGCTCTATTGGACTGTGCAGTGTTTTCCTGGAAGCTAGGTCTGTGCAGGCTTCTGAACTGTTCGGCTCTGCAGCCTGGGATGGCTTTTTGTCAAAAGCCACGTAGTGAATATTTTAATTTTTGCGGGCTGCATGGTTGGAATTCATTTATTCAACTCTGCCACTGTAGCGTGAAGGCAAGGAAGCAGAGGATGTTACGAGTGGTCAGAATTGCAGTCCAATAAAACTTTATTTGTGGACACATTTATACCTCTTCCTGGCTCCGTCTCACCAATGTTCCCACCATTTCTCCAGCCTGTCCTTCAAACAACCTTCCATGGGCCTCCTCCATCTAGCCACGCCTGAATCGCAGCCATCTTTTTCTCCCCTGCCTTTGCCATTTTCCATGGGAGTGTGTTTTGCATGTGCGTAGGTGCATGTCTTTGTTGTTTGCGAGCTGGTACACATATGTGGGTGCTTGCGTACATGTGGGTGCCCGAGGTTGAGGTTACCAATAGGCCTCCATTGCCCTTTCCAACTTACTCATTCACACAGGGTCTGTCAGGCAAACCCAGAACTTGCCAGTACGGCTAGTCTTGCTAGTCAGCTTGCTTCGGGGATCCTCAGTCTGGAATTCCAAGGCTGGAATTCCAGTTATCTGAACTTTGGTCCTCAGGCTTGCATGACAAGCACTTTAACCACTGAGTCATCCTCCCAGGGCCGCAGTTAGCTTTGTCCAGAGGCTCCGGATTTATCAAGGGAACACCTGATGGTACCTTGCCCTTGCTTGGAAAACTTGAACGATTTTCCACTTGTTCTTTAGACGTCGTAGTCCTTCTTTTGTTGTTGCTGCTGTGTTTCGTTCTGTTTCTGTTTATCGAGACATGCCTCAAACTTGATGTACAGCTGAGGAGGACCTTCTGGTCTTCCTGCCTCCCAGGTGCAGGCATCGCAGGCATGGACCAACCCACCACACCCTATTGATGCAGTGCTGGGGATCAAACCCAGAACTTTGTGCATTCAAAGCGAGCACTCCACCAGTTGGGCTGCATTCCCCAACCACCGAATACCAGTTCTTTAGGAGGCTCTGTGAGCAGTTAACACTCCAAAGCTTTCACTTATTAAAGGCTTAGGAGCGACAGTCTGGTCTGAGGTTGGAAGGCTATAGATTCTGCCAGGCAGCCATGTTTGCATAATGGTGCTCTCTGTTACACAAGGCGGCTATTGGGGAAAACACACACACACACACAGTCCTCTGAATGCATGCATTTAGAGGCTTATAAAGTTGGGGGACGGAGGTATAAGGGTGAAAATGTCCCTGTTTGTTTGGCTTCTTATTTCAATGTTTATAGAATGTAGTTCAATACACATGTCTGCAAGCAGGTTACCACTGCGTGCCAACCCTGAGCAGGGAAACTGCGGTGCATGGGCTGCAAAGGGCATTGGGAACAAACGCTCGACTCATCTCAAAATGACGACCGTTCACCTCCGCCTTACCCCCCCCCCCTCCAGAATACCAGAGAAAACCCAGTTATGCTCACGACCCAGGGATATGGTCTACAAACAGACAGCTAGTATGAAATATTTTTATGGTTTCGAAGCAGACAGCTGAATAGTGGCCATGTTGTGCTGTTTCTGGGAAAATACTTTCCCTTCCTGAGTTGGATGTCAACGTATATAGTGCTTGGACAGCAGCCTGGCCTTCATAGGTCATTAATCAGGGAAAATTCCATGGTGGGCAGTTGCTGTGGGGTTTTACTTGGCAGCTCGACCAAACTGACATCCTAACAGCCTAGTGTTCAGAGACGGGAGGCTCCCCCCCCACCCCCCCGCCGCCCCTCAGGAATAAGTTCCTCCTGTAGAACCTTCCTTCTCATTCCATGTTGGCCCAGCTCTCGATTTGAATAACCAGCACTCAAGACTCAGCCACGTCACGTCACCTGGGGGTCTGAGCTGGGGACTGAGTGGGTGTGACACAGAGACAATTCCTTTCCCAGCTCCTCCAGGAGACAAGATAGCTGAGCGGTTGTGTGGTCACGGTAAACAGTCCTTTACACTTAATAAAGAAGTCAGTGAGGAACAAAGACATCCTACAGGCTAGAGATATGGCTCAGTTGACGGCACCTAGCCATCACCAAACAGCTTCGTCAGCTGTATGTGATGGTACAGGCCTTTCATCCCAGCGCACTGGCAGGAGGCTGAGGGTTGAGTTATTCTCAGCTGCACAGTGAGAATCAGGCTAGCTTGGGCTACACAAGATCTTGTCTCAAACCAACAAGTCCATCCTGATAAATACTGAAGAGATTTGCCTGCTGTCTGGAATTTCTATTAAAAAAAAAAAGGTTTTATTACATTTACTTATGTGTGTGCTTTTTGCACGGGGGCAGGGGCAGCTAAAGCTTGCCATGGTGCCTGTGGAAGTCAGAGGACAACTCGTGGGAATCGGTTCTCCTCTTCTACCATGTGGGTCCCAGGAGTCAAACTCAAGCTTTAAGGCTTGACAGCAAGTGCCTTCTCCCCCTGGGCCGTATCACCAGCACTTTCAGAGCTTTAGAGTCTGTGACGTCCCCGTCCAAGATCAAAGTGCTAGAGGACTCAGTATCTGGTAAGGACTTCCTCCTGCTTCATAGACAGCTCCTTCTGCGTTCCCACATGTGGCTGACAGAGCATGCGGGGTTGGGGGGGGCACCGAGGTCTCCTTTACAAGGGCACATGTCCATTTCCTGGCCCCGCCACCCTCATCACCTCCCCACTTCCTAAGCCTTGCCCATCGGGGCTGAGTTCAGCTAGGAACTGGGCAGGACACCTGCATTCAATCTACAGCAGGGAGTTGGGGGCAGATGGATGCCGTAAAAGCTGTGAGAACAAATGAAACCAACCAAGGGCAGGATGTTGGGGGGGGGGAGGGGAGAGCCTTAAAGAGAGGTTCCTGTTCAGAGGTTAGGTGGAGGAGGAGCCACCCTAGATTAGGAGAGAGAAGACACATGGAGAGGTCACAAAGACACATACGGCCATACACACACACTCAAAGGTAAACATCCCAGTTCAGCACACATGCATCCTTATAGACACACAATTATGTGTGTGCATGCTTAGACATGTGTGCGTGACTAGTGATTGACAGAGGGTGAACCTTGAACCCACGGTCCTGCTTCCTCCACTGTTCGAGTAATAGGATCACAGGCAATTCCTAGTGGGGATGGGACTCGGGGCTTTCTACATACTATGTAGGCACTCTGCCTATGCAACTCCATCCCTGGCCCCCAGTAAGTTTTATCATGGTTGTTGGTGGTGATTTCTTATGTTTGTTTCATTTCTACCTTCCCTTTCCCTCTCCAATTCTACCCATGTCCCCTGAGCCAACCACTCTCAAATTCATGACCTTGTCTTCTATAGTTACACACACACACACACACACACACACACACACACTACTGTATCCCATTACCGTTACCCACATGCGCACG
Organism: Cricetulus griseus; assembly: GCF_003668045.3. Lineage (NCBI taxonomy): Eukaryota > Metazoa > Chordata > Mammalia > Rodentia > Cricetidae > Cricetulus > Cricetulus griseus. The sequence goes on along the minus strand of NC_048602.1, from coordinate 24,783,775 downwards.
TGTTTAGGGCTAACCACTTGTGACTCAGAACTCATCCCCAAAGAAATTCCCACTGCATTCCGTATATTTCTATCCATAGACAAGTGTGGCCCTCGCCCCTCGTCCAAGACGCTTCCTTGGCAACAGACAGGGGCTATTACTATGCTGTACCCCTGCTCAAAATGCAAAGCATGATTGACGGTGGAGGGACCGGTGCTTGAGTGTCTCTGTCTCAAGTGTTGGTGAGCGGGTGAGGAGAAGGAAGGTAGAGTCTTGAAGATGGAATTATCGGTGCTGAGTCTGAGAACTGGCTCGGGTTGGACCTGCCAACAGTCGGACCAGAAGCATGGAGGGAATGGAGGGGTGGAGGAGGTGTGTGTGTGTGTGTGTGTGTGTGTGTGTGTGTGTGTGTGTGTGTGTGTGTGTGTGTGTTGAGGGGGGACTGAAAGACGAGGTTCCTTTACAACGTCCAATCGCGGCTCAGCCTGGGGAACCAGTGAGTTAATTAGGTTAACTTAGATCACCGATGAGGGGTGACTACAGGAGTGTGGTGACCCCAAAGCAGTCTCACTGGAAAGTCTTCCCCTAGCAAAGGATGATGGCTTCCCACCCAGATGGAACTCTGCTAGCCTATATGCTTTAACACTTAAGTTCATGTTCAATTAGGGCAGGGTTCCGTAGAAATGTTTGGAGGAATGGCTGATGTCTGTCTCCTCTGAGGGGACAGCAGCAATGCACAGGCCTGGTGGCCTCTTGCAAGCAGGCGAGGCTGACCTGGGTGAAGACCTCGGCTGTTTCTCTTGGAGGATCTCATTCTACAACAAACGCACTAGGGACCTGTACCCCAACGAGGGAGAAGAAACACAGGGGGGGACTGAGCCCACTGTCTTCTTTCTGGAGATGAGGACGGGGCCCTGGGGGAGGTAGAGATGGGAGTGCCGAAGCAGGACGTGCCAGAAGCCTGTTATCTTAAGTCTCTCTCCTCCCCTGGTTTGCCCCTTTGGTGACCCAGCCTTCTGCCTGGGAGTTGCTGCAGCTGTGGCCAGGAGCCTGCCTGGGGAGCCCCACACCTGCAGATTCAAGGCTGGTCACTCCCAGTCCTTAGCACCTCTAATCTGCCAATTGCTCTCCTCCCTTTGTCTAAATCTTGAGGGTCACAGCAGCACAGGGGCCCTACCTTAGTCCTGCCAAAAGCACCCCACCCCTCCATCCATCCCCACCCTGCAAACAGCGTGATGTTTCTAAAGGGAAACCGGACTTCGTGTCTCCATTGTTTTAGATTCAAGAATACTCTGTTGAAAAGAAAAGAGAAGGTGGAGATGGCTCAGCGTTAAAGCTCTCGCTGTGGAAGCATGAGGACAAGAGTTCAGATTCCTCAGAGCCCATGGAGATGCCACGTGGGCATTTCAGATTGACTGTAACCCCAGCCTTGGGAGGCTAAGACAAGGGATTTCCAGAGGGAACTGGCTAGCAAGACTAGCCATGTTGACAAGCTCTGGGCTTGATTGAGAGACCCTGGCTCAATGAATAAGAATGATGAAGGATGATTTCTGGTGTCAACCTGGGCCTCCACATGCATGTACATGCTTGTGCTCATGCACACACACACACACACACACACACACACACACACACACACACACACAGGCTCAGGTAAACATGCATGCATACACATGCACACAACACACGTACGAAAACAGAAGACTACAAAGTAAATCCATCACTGCCCACAACAGAGCTAGACAGTCATAAATAGTTTGCGAAAAGCCAAGCCTATAACCCCAACACCAGGGAAGCTGAGGCAGGAGGATTGCCATGAATTCCAGACTGGCCTAAGCCATAGAGTGAGACCTTGTTTCAAAAAAGAGCTGGAAAAGAAAATGGAAAAAAATTGTTTTACAGATAAATTAAATCCTAGACTGACGGTAATTATTTTCATATATATATATATATATATATATATATATATATATATATATATTTACAGCAACAAAACGGAGACAAGGAATTAGACCAAATTGATGAGAAAATAAGGAAGATAGAAGAGGAAGGGGACATCAAGGTAGGTGCTGGGAGGGCCTGGATACTTCAGTCTTTACAGTTCTTTACTTGAGGACTCTGCTAAAACAAGTGCACATCGACTCTGCATTAACGTCAAGAGTTTGGGGCTTGAGGATGAGGCGCAGCCGGGGACTGCTTGCCTAGCTTGCACAAAGTCTTAGGATTGACCTCCAGCAGCAGGCAAACTGAGGATACTGTATACTACTGCACATCTGTAATCCCAGCATCCTGGAGGCAGAGGCCGGAGGACCAGAAGGGTTATCCTTGGCCATCCTGAGCTACATTCTGTCTCAAAAAGAAAATTAAGGAAGGAAGGAAGGGGGGAGGAAGGAAGGAGGGAAGGAAGGAAGGAGGGAAGGAAGGGAAAGGAAGAGGAGAAGAGGAGGAATAAAGAGGAGAAGGCAAAGTTTGGAATAAAGGTATTTACACACTGAGCTGACTGGCTTTGAATAAAAAGGGCTGGGTGAATTTTTTTTTCCTGGTCTAGTCTTTGATTGCTTCATTTGGAACACATTAGTGCAGTTTGCCAGGGTCCCAGGGCGCACACACAGTTTGCCCTGGGAGTGTGCTCTGCCCCCTAACACATCCCTAAATGTTTTACTGGTTATGATAAGCCGGGAAGTCATGGGAACATACACCGAGAGAAATAAACATGAGATGAGGTAACCCCTTCAAAGGAGGGGTCCTCTTCAACAAGGAGCTTGAGACCCTAAGCAGAGTAGAGCCGACACTGTCAGACGGATTTGTCCATAGGCGTTTTCTTTTAAAGCTACATGGGAATGCGACTCAGTTGGTAGGAGAGCTTGCCTAACTCCCACAAAGTCCTAGGTTTGATCTCCCGGGGCTACACAAACCAGATGCAGTGGTCCATGCCTGTCATCCCAGCCCAGAAGTAGAAGCAAGAAGGGGTTCAAGGTCATTTCAGCTCCAGGGCAAACTCGGCCTGGGCTATGTGAGACCCTGTCTCAAAAACAAGACGAAACAAAGCAAAAGAAGCCAACGAAAACAAGGAGCACATTTACCAGCTCCAATGTATTAGCTGTCTTTGCCCTGTCCATCCATGAGGGAAATTGGGAAACAGGACAAGATATCTTCCTGTGAAAGCTGAAGCAGATTTTGATAATCTGCTACTGGGGATAATCAGTAGTTACGCTCACACTGCCTTTTCAGAAGACCAGAGTTCACTTCCCAGCACCCACGTAGCATGGTTCCCAGCCAGCCTCTCCAGCTCTGGTGCATTGATGCCTCCTGGCCTCTGAGAATACCTGTGCTCACACGCACACACCTGCACACCGACACAACACAAACACGAGTCTTCAAAAAAAGAAAGAAAGAAAGAAAGAAAGAAAGAAAGAAAGAAAGAAAGAAAGAGGGGGACAGAATTTCACTTCACAAGCAGAAGAAAGAAGAGTCTGATGCTTGTCTCAAAAATATAATGAATGAAGATATATAAATTAACACAAGACTTTCTCAAAGTAGGCTGGGAATAATGAAATTTCTATTTTTCTTTTTTTACAAACCAGAGAGAGGCAGAGAGAGGGAGGGAGGGAGGGAGGGTTGTCAGAACAATGAAAATTACACTCTGAGGGAATAACCAAAGGGGAGGAAAAAAAGACTTCGTGCATGTTGCTGGTGTGCAAACAGATGGTGTTTAAGCCTCTCTCCTGGCAGTCAGAGGAGGATCTGAAGGGGAGCATGGTGGGCTGTACAGCCTTCATTTGCCTTGTGTCACCGTGGTGGGGTATTGTTGAGCTCACAGCTCACTTTTGGAGCCCGGGGCGCATTCCATGGTGGTGATCTACTGGGCAGAGGATCTGGCAAGTGGACCTTCTAGAAAATCCAAATTCTCTTGTTTCAATGCTCATCAACTTTGCTCAACAAACTGAATTCAAATTCCATTCTTCCTTAGAAGCCATGAGAATGAATGTCTAGCTTTGCCCTCAGTTCGAAATAGGTCTCTCTCCCTCAGGGAACGGTGCACGAGAAGACGTCGTGGGGGAACTGACTTAAGGGTGACAGAGATGTGTCGCCATCGGTAGGGCACTTGCCTGGCATGCAAGGAGCTCTGAGTCCAAACCCAGTACCACATCCATAGTCAGGATGACACTCCCCCCACCCCATCCCCCATCCCAACACCCCAGAGGTGAAGGCAGGAACAGGATTTGTAAGTTAAGGGCATTCCTCATCTATATAACTTGTTGAGGCCAGCCTGGGCTACAAGAGACCCTTCTGTCTCAAACAAAAACAAAATCATTATTAAGCCAATACCCCCTTGGCCACTGGCCTTTCCCACGTCACTAACACACAGAGTCGATCCACCAAAAATTGCTTCTCCACGTGGGCATTTTTACTGACCCTTAATTGCTTCAGTGGCCCAAATGTACCAGGTTCATTTTTGACTAATTACTACAGCAAAATAAGTATGCATTATTTAGCCATTCCCAGACATACAATGATCCCATTTACAAGAGAGTTCAGGAAACACCTGTCACTTGGATTGGCTTGACAGTTGAGTTTCATTTTGGAGTTTAGGTTTGCATTGTCTGAGGTTGCATGTGTATGAAAAATCATAGTTTAATGTGCTCTAAGTGCTCTTTCTTTTCTTTTGCTTTTTGCTTTTTGTTTTTGTTTTTTGAGATAGGGTCTTTCTGTGTAGCTCTGGCTGTCCTGGAACTCGCTGTGTAGATCAGGCTGGCCATGAACTTTCAGAGAGCCACCTTCCTCTGCCTCCTTCCTGAGTGCTGGGATTAAAGGCTTGCACCACCACTGCCTGGTGCTTTTTCTATCTTAAAAAAAAATAGAGATTTCTCAGTATTCTCACTCTCCTGATTGGCTTATCATCATTTATTATTATTAATTATCTTTATTTATTGTCAACCTGAGGCAAGCCAGAGTTATCTGGGAAGAGGAAACCTCAGTTGAGAAAATGCCTCCATGAGACTGACCTGTAGGCAAAACTGTAGAACATTTTTTTCTCGATCGTGGATGGGGGAAGACCCAACTCACTGTGGATGGTACCATCCCTGGACAAGTGGTCCTAGGCTCTATAAGAAAGCAGGCTGAGCAAGTCATGGGGAGCAAACCAGTAAATAGGGTTCCTCCATGTCTCTGCTTCAGTTCTTGCCTCTAGGCTCTCAGTGATGGAGTGTGACCTGGGAGTGGTAAGCCAAATACATTTCCTCCCCCAAGTTACTCTAGGTCATGTTGTTCATCACAGCGATAGAAAGCCAACTATGACATTCACAAATGCGTTCCGCAGGTCTTGGGAGTCACGAAGGTATACGTCAGAACAGACCCGTCACCTGCCTCTTTTCACTCCTGCTTTTGCCTTTGAATTCCTCTGAAGTTATGGATCTGTTACCCAATGTGATTCCACAAATGCCAGCAAATCAAGTTTGAAGAATCTGAGGAATGCCCCTATGATGGACGGGGGTGGGGGGTTGTCACACCCAAACCTAAGGTGCTGTGGAACTGAGTTTGTGAATCAGTTCCGATCCTGAAATGAACCTGCCGAAGCAAAACCAAAATCAATTTGCGGAAACCAAAACCAAATCATCAGAGGGAAGAAATTAGCCTTGACATCCGTGAACACCATCCCATGTGGTCTGACTGGGCCGGATGATTGTAAAGATTTAACGGCCATTAGTTTACAGCAAGTGCGTAATTTGGCAAATTGTCCATTTGGTAAACGCGATTCCCAGCTGCTCCTTGCAGCGAGGCACAGCACCTGATTGGAGATTTTTTTTTTAAAAAAAGGTTTATTTTATTTTCGTGTGTGTGTGTGTGTGTGTGTGTGTGTGTGTGTGTGTGTGTGTGTGTGTGTGTGCTCAGGCATGCATGTGTGCAGTTGCACCAAATGTTTCACTATGAACCCCAGTGTGGGGGCTGGGAACCAAACCCAGGTCCTCTGCAAGAGCAGCAAGCGCTCTTAGCCATGGAGTCACCTCTCCCAGCTCCCTGGAATGAATGTGTAGCTCTGTCATCCTCTCTTCTCTGGATGGACCACTGACTCTCCTATCTCCTGCTCTTATTCCCCACCAGCATTTAGAATGCTGTCTTGTCTCTCGTCTAAACCTAAAGGTACCCAGGGTCAACGTATCACAGAGGTACCTGCTCGGCCATGTTTACTGTAGCATTATTTATTAACAGTGGAGCACCGGGCAAACCAGTGTCTGAGAACAGAGGAATGGATAAAGGGGAAATGTGGTACACACACAATGAAAATTTACGTACGCGCACACACACACACATACACACACACACACACACACACACACACTATATATATGGGGCAGGGCACATGAGAGCCATGGCCCATGTCTAGAAGTCAGAGGACAGCTTTCTCCTTCCACCACCCTGTGGGTCTCAGCGATCGAGCTCAACCCATCAGGCTTACTGGCAAACGCTCTACTCTCTGAGCCATCATGACAGCCAACACAATGAGAATATTTTTTCAGCCGTGAAGAAGAATATGAGAAAATAGATACAACTGGAGAGATGAATCGTATTAAGTGCATTGAGCCAATCTCAGAAAGACAAAGGTTGTATATGCTTTCTATCATTTTTCTTTCTTTCTTATTTTTTTTTTTTTGCGTCGTTGAATTTAGGACAGTGATGAAACCATGAAGGTATGTATGATATGAAATGGAAGGAAGGAGGGAGATCCCCGATGGGATTGATGTCAGAAACTGAAGGGTGGGAGTAGAGATAGAATAGGTCCAAAATATAATTAATACTTGCATGAAAACTTAAAAAAAAATAGCTTTGTGCTCATGGGCACACCTGCATAACACCTGCGCAACAAGAAGCCAGAAGTTTCAGCTGGGGGTTGGGAGGAGCTCACAAGGCCCCACCCCCAACGAAGGAGCTATGGGCAGTTGACAGCTGCTGGAGGGGGCCGGGAATCATTCTTTTTGGGGGAGTTTCCCGTGCTCCGGGCGGGTGGGCAGGGGGCGGGTGTTGCCTCACACCCATGCACATATGGTCAACACTAAATGTTTTTGAAAGAGCACAAGAAGTTGGGAGGGAAGTGTGATTGCAGGGGTGGGGGGTGGGGGTGGTTAAGGGAAGTTGGAGGGAGAAACGGGTGGGGGGGACGTGATCCTATTTCACCACATCCATGTAGGAAATTCCTCAAGAATAAAGTTTGTGAAAGGCGAAAGCCAAACATAAATAGCAAAATGCAAAGAGCACAAGAATCTATTGCAAGTCCCCCCAACCCCGTGCCTTGTTTTGAAATATATATGGTGTCTGTGATATAGATCATAAAGTTTTCACCATTTAAATAAAAAACAAAACAAAACTTTGGTGTTGGAGAGGTTCACATCCATCTATAAAAGACAGAGAAATGGAGTCTGTCCCAGCACTCACGTTGGGTCACTCACAATGGCCTGTAACTCCAGCTCCGGGGGATCCAACGGCCCTTTCTGGCCTCCTCAGGCAACTGCACTCATGTACACATACACACACGTCGACATACACACAAGAGCGTATAATAAAAGACAAAAAACGCATCCTTTTTTTCTGAGAAGAAGAAACTGCCAAGTAGAAATCAAATGCTTTCTCAACTCTTGGTGTCTTTGAGTGGCTGGCCATCTCCTTACGTTGTCAGAGGTGAAATCCACCCAGAGCATCTCTCTATTTCTGCTTTCCCAATTTACCATCCGTTCTCTCCTGAACCATCTGCACCAAGCTTTCGTCATCCACTATCCACTCTGTATCTCACTGGACCAATTTCTTTTTCAAGAATGTGTGTGTGTGTGTGTGTGTGTGTGTGTGTGTGTGTGTGTGTGTGAGAGAGAGAGAGAGAGAGAGAGAGAGAGAGAGAGAGAGAGACAGAGACAGAGACAGAGAGACAGAGACAGAGAGACAGAGAGACAGAGACAGAAACACACACACACACACACACAGAGAGACAGACAGACAAAGAGACAGAGAGACAGAGAGACAGAGACAGAAAGACACACACAGAGAGAGAAAGAGAGAGAGACACACACAGAGAGAGACAGATAGACAAAGAGACAGAGACAGAGACAGAGAGACAGAGATAGAAACACACACACACACAGGAGAGAGAGAGAGAGAGAGAGAGAGAGAGAGAGAGAGAGAGAGAGAGAGAGCAGTTGTATGGCCGTCAGAAGACAGCTTATGAGAGTCTGCTCTCTCCTTCCACCATGTGGGTCTCAGGGTTTGAATTCAGGTCATGGAATTGGTGACATCCAACTTTCCCACTGAGCCATCTCAATAGTCCCCTCCTCCAATTGCTCGCCCACAGGGGAGACTCAGACTCTCTCTAACTCCCCGACACACCCCCCTGGCCCCCACTTGCTTCCCACCCTGAGCCGTGTGAGTTTCTTTCGTGCTATTGATCTCCTCTTCCTGCTTCTTCGACGAAATTGCCTTCAACCGCTCCCCAGCCCCTCAGGCTCAGTACAAATGGTCGGCCGTGACATCATTACACACCTTCACCTTATATATTCATGAACCATGCATTATATATTTCTTTATATTGCGCTCTATGTTCTCTGCCCCCCCACTACCTTATATTACATCCATCATCTTTATGATACATAGTTGGCCTTTTTTTTTTTTTTTTTGCCTATTTCCTCCCTGAGCTAGAAGTCTTTGTAGGGATGGGAGCTATTGCTCTATTACAATTTCTTCTGTGATTGTGTTTGTGTTCAAGTATGTGCAGCTCTCTCTCTCTCTCTCCCTCTCCCCCCCCCCCCCCGTGTGTGTGCGTGCTTGAGAGCACATGGGTGGGTGGAGGCGGGATGTTAACCTTAGGTAGAGCTCTTTAGGAACCATCTACCTTGTTTTGTGAGCCAGGGTCTCTCACTGGCCTTGCACTTGCTGGTATTGTAAGCCGAATAACCAGTGAGCCCGAGATTTGCCTGTCTCAGCTTCCCCAGCTCTGTGATTATAAGTACACACCCAACACCTGGTTTTGTATTGTGAGTTCTGTGGTCAAAGTTGGGTCCTCATTCCTGCCTGAACTGTCCCCACATTGCTCTCTAACAGTTCTCATCCTAACACTCAGGGTGGCATGGGGTGCAGAGCAACTGGCCCATAACTGCTTGTTAAACTAATGAAATTAAGTAACTCAAATTCATGAATATCTCAAAACCTATGACAATTTTTTGTTGGTTGGTTGGTTGGTTGGTCTTTGGACACAGGGTTTCTCTGTGTAGCCCTGGCTGTCCTGGAACTTGCTCTGTAGACCAAGCTGGCCTTGAACTCACAGAGATCCACCTGCCTCTGCCTCCTGAGTGCTGGGATTCAAGGCCTGTGCCACCACAGCCCAGCTAACTTATGATAGTTTTATCAAATTAAATTTATTTTATCTTTACTCTTACTGGTATAAATTCATAAAAAATTAATTTATTAAATTAAAAACTGGGAAGTTTTACATTTTTACTCATTTGCAGACTTGTCTCTCAGCCAATTGGAAAGTATGAGATTTTTCTCCCCGAAATATATTCCATTTTGAAAAAAGTCCCAGGTGGGCACCCTAGGTAAAGCAGTGAACACATGCTGGCCCCATTGTCATCTACTGCATAACAAGGACCTTTCCAGGCCACATTCACTACGGCCAGCCCCAGTAGGGCAGGGAGGACCCCACCTGCAAGAGATCACAATCCTCAGGAAATATAGAGAGCGCTGGCCTGGAACCCAGCAGACAGGCAATAAAGAATGATGGATGGCATACATGGAGGAGCCTGAAGAGTGTCTGCTTATGGTACTTATGATATATGCATGCTGGCCAAACCACAGGTGCCCTGATAGTGACTGGTGACAAGGCTATACCGGTCTTAAGATAGTGACAGGGGTGGAGACCATCACACAGAAAAGACGGGGCACACTGTAAGGAAACTATGACTTGGAAGGAAATTCCGTCAGCATCAAAGGAAAAATGGAGGGTGTAGGGTCACAGAGAGTATTATAATATAGGTTTAAAAGGAAAATAATTACTGTGTGTGTATGTGTGAGTCTCTCTCTCTCTCTCTCTGTATGTGTGTGTGTGTGGTGTGTGTCTGAGTCTCTCTCTCTCTCTCTCTCTCTCTCTCTCTCTGTGTGTGTGTGGTGTATGTCTGAGTCTTTCTCTCTCTCTCTCTCTCTCTCTCGTCTCTCTCTCTCTCTCTCTCTCTCTCTCTCTCTCTCTCTCTGTGTGTGTGTGTGTGTGTGTGTGTGTGTGTGGTGATGTGTGATTGAACTCATATCTCCTGTGTGGCAAGCACCTTTTAACCTCTTGCTGTCCCAAAACATACATAAAAAAATAAACATTTCAGGTCTTGTTAAACAGCTCCAAATGGCATCTCAAGACTGGGTTGGCATGCTTACTTGAATTTGTCGGCCCATGCCTTTGTTCAGCGACAAACAAAGGGACCCCTTCAGCCTCTCTCTTGTCTGAAACCTCTGCTTGAAGTGTCAAGTGGCCGTGATAAGCTACACACCCTAGAAAGAGACAAGAATTCGCCCAAAGGGATTTGCGGAGGTCTCGGAGAAAAAGAACTACTGACATTTGAAAATTAGCAGAAACACAAGAGTAAATGGTCACGTTTCACTCATTCTTGGGCATGGCAATTTTCTTTTCCATGTCTGCCTATCACCTATCTACCTATTAACTATAATCAACTTATCAATCATTAACCCATTACCGATCTATCAATCATCTATCTACCTTCATATCTATATCTATCTATCTATCTATCTATCTATCTATCTATCTATCTATCTATCTATCTATCATCTATCTAAAAAAATGGAGGGCTAGCAAGATGACTCAGTGGGCAAAGGCTTGCAGCACAAGCCTGAGTTTGATTCCCAGAACCCACATAAAGGTGAAAGGAGAGACTCAAGTCCACAAATGGCCTTCTGATATCCACACACTCAATATACCGATGCCCCTACATAGGGATACCACATATACACTAAATTTTTCTAGCAAAGGAAAGAAGAGAAAAACCAAGAGAAGCAAAAAACCTATTGGTTAAAAGACAAAACCTATTGGTTAAAAGACAAAACCAAATACTCTTTGGAAAGTCATTCTTCATGACTAAGCATCAGTGCGGGGGTGGGATGGGGGGATTCTTCTTTTTTCCTTTTATGGAAAAAAAGGGGTATATAAATTAGCTTAAAATCATCAGGCCTAGCACATGAAAAAAAAAACCCTCAAATACTGGTTTATGTCACTTTTTTAAGTCAAGAAAAAGAAAACAAGGTTGTCAGAATTGAAAATTAGAGAGAGAAACTGAGTGAAAACAGGTCCTGGGAAATAACTGCACAACAGATGGTGGGCTTAAATCTATTTACCGTCAGGAAGTGGATACCTTCCAAATACTGACCACATGGCCCCAAGGCTCCAAGGACTCTCTCCCCTTTGCCTAATTGTACGGCAATGTATATATTTCTTGGAATCAACCTGGCTTTTCTGCCTGGTTGGAAAAAAAAAATCCCATGGTGGGTTGATGAGCCTGAGTGTGTCTCTGGAAACTGGGCCATGTGTTAAAAATCAAGTTATTTTGTCTTGTTTGGGGCCAACTTTCCAATCCACCCACCCTTAGCTGGAGTTCATTCCCCTCCACTTGGGAGATGTGTGATGTCCAGGACTTGCTTTTCTCAGAGTCCAGGTCTTGTGACTAATGGGTGGGTGGGGGACGTTAAGGCTAGGTCTTGGGGAAAAAGGTCCAGTGTACACTGTGACTCCTTTGGTCCTGTAGCTCGGACGCATAGTGAAATGTCTGGGCCGGGTGCAGCAGCAAGAGGTAGAGGTCTAGGTTGGGGACCCAATGTTCTTCTTTTCTTTTCTTTCTTTGTGTACGCTTCCGTCCATGTGGAAGCTGGGGGTTGACGTCCATAGTCTTCTTCCATCACTCTCCACTCTATTCAGTGAGGTGTAGTCCCTCTCTCAACTGAATTTGGAGAACTTTGAAATAGTCTCGTGTAGCTAGCCAGCTTGCTCTGGGGACCCTATCACTGTCTTTGGGCCACTAGAATTACAGCTGGGCCAACATACTAAAAACTTACATGCATTCTGGAGATCCTGGACTCTGGTCCTCACACTTGTGTGGCACGTGCTTGAGTCACCAAGTCATCTCACTGAGCATCATCATCATTATTATTAGTAGTAGTAGTATTTTTACTTTTATTTTAGGGGCAGGGTCGCATGCAGCCCAGGTTAGCCAAACTCACTTGAAGACACTATGGGTGAGATGGCCTTGACTTCCCAATCCTCCTCACTCAGCCTCCCTGGTGCTGGGATTACAGCCACCTCTCCTGCTTTTACCCACTTTCCCAGAATTCCTTGTTCATTGCTGGTTACTTCTGAAGCCTGGGTGACTCAAATACAGCTCCCCCACCTGCCTGTCAAAATGAGTGAAAAGTCACAAAAGCTGCAACTGAACAGTCCCAACCCGCTAGTCAGTCCCTCACTTCTTTGTACTCTAGTGGCCTCCAAGACAGGGGACAGTGGCAACTGAAATCTCGAGAAATAGACTTATGACTCTCTCCCTCTTCCACGGAGAGAATACTAGTGTCCTCATTTCCCTTATCAAAATCTAGTTATTGGGTGCATTATTCTGGCATGACTTGCAAACATGTCTTCTTTGGGCCACCATTATCCACTCTGCTTTGTGATGGGGGTGGTCACGTGATACCCTTGGGGAGTAGCTAAAGTCCAATGTTCCATGCCTGGCAGGATGTTCGTAGCCTCAAAAGACACCATGGGTGTCCTGGGAGGGTCAAGTCAGGTGGGATTTAGGGATCCAGCTCAGGCCATCGGGCTTGGTGGCCAGCACTTTTACCAGATGAACCCATCTTGCCTGGCCTCTTCTTATATTTGTGTTGTTTTGTTTTGGTTTTAATTTTGATTTTCTAACTCTCGGTTGTCCGACCTCAGTCTTCCAAGTCTAGTTCTCTCAGGCAACCAACTATGAAGCTGACACTGTGTAACGTCTGTTTTGTGAAGGACATACATAGGTCAGTCACCAAGACATAGGGTTAGCTTGACAAAGCAACATGGCGCCTGGAGCGATGTCTCCGTGTTTGCTGCCCAAGCCTTGAATACCTGGGGTGGATCCCTTTCACCCATAGTGGCAGGATAGAACCAGCTTTCCAAGGTGGCTTTCTGACCATCACACGCGTGCTATGACAACTGTACACCTGAATTAACACACATAACATATGTCCTATACACACAATAGTATGATTGGTTTTTTTTTTTTTTTTTTTTTGTGTGTGTGTGTGGATGGATGTTTTGCCTGCATGTATGTCTGTGCACCCTGTGTGTGCCTGCTTCCTGAGGAGCTCAGAGGAAGGCATTGGATCCCCCGGAACTGGAATTAAAGGTAGCTCTGAGCCACCATGTTTAGTGCTAGCTAGGAAATGAACTGGGGTCTTCAGAAAGAGTAACGTGTGTTCTTAACCACAGAGCCACCTCTCCAGCACCAGATATGCTTTTCAAAATGTAAACTACCTTTATTGTTAGAAGCTTGGAAACAAAAAAACCTTACACGCTGAGATTAGCCAGATCCCCAGTCTATATATCTCAATGAGCCTCTGTACGGAAGCTTTAGCATCTCACACTGGGTTTTACACTGTTGCTACTGGCTGTATTTTTATGCTGTTATCCACCACCCAAAATGGAAAATCCACCATAGAGTTAGAACTAGAAAGACGACTAACTTTGCGGCTTCATTTATAACTGGAGTGTACCACCAATATCTGCTCCTTCCTCATCCTCTGATAGTCACCATTTCTTGTTTTTTGTTTCTTGTTTTTGTTTTTTGTTTTGGTAGTTTTCATCTATTTATTTTTCTGCAAGTTACACCCAACTCACAGTTCTCACTTGGTCATTCACTGTGTCACGCTGGCTTCCTAGTGATTGCTTATTCTCTTTTTAAAATTCTGACTTTTTTCAAGACAGCAGTACGTGCAGTTACAACTGCATGATTAGGGCAAGGGAGACATTTGAGTCAATGGGACATGGGGGATAGGGTGGGGGTCGGTCTTGCCATCTGTTATTGAGATTTAGTATTAATTAGTACAGACAACCTTCTCCATCTTCTTTCTGACTGGAGGGTGGATATGATGGCTGGAAGGTCAGCATTCTCACTGTGACCACCAGGAAGGCAACCTCGCCTTAAATGAGGTCAACAAGGTAAAAGAGAAGAAAATTACGCCTTTGGTGACGCGCGTGTGCGCGATACGGCCGATCCTCAGCCATGGAAGAACAAGAAAGCCCTTATTGATTTACATCATTGTGGTAGAGAGATGGGGGAGGTCCTTCTGGGTATGTGTTTGTCTTATTGGGTGATAGATAAAGCACTGTTGGCCAACAGGGGAGCAAGTTAGGCGGGACTAGGAAGGAAGGAGGATTCTGGGAAATGTAGGAAACGGACAGGATCACCATGTGATCATGGCAGTGGGGCTCCGGCAGCTTGGCGGAAAGACTTGTTACAGTAGAGCTTTCTCGTGAACAGGTTGACATGAGACTAAACGGATACCTCTCAGACAAGAGCGTAAGCGTGGTGTTCCTCGAGAGACAGCTCCCAGCACCTATACTGGGTGGCTCGCCCCAGTTCAAACTCCAGCTCAAGGGGATCCAATGCACCTAACTTCCATGGGTACCTGTACGGACCTCTACACAAACACACGTGTATACACAATTTGAAAGTTGATGTATTCTTTTTTTTTTTTTTCCCCAAAGGTACTTGGGCGTTCCCTAAATCATCTGCAGGGATATGACCTCCCTTTTCTCATGAGGGTGGTCTCAGTAGTTACTGAGCCATGATCACAGCCCAGTGACCACCATTGCGCACCAACTTGAGGCCACATAGTTCTCTTCAGAGTTGCCTCAAAACACTGCCCGGTGAAGAACCTCGGGGGGAAGACGAGAGCTTCCACTGCCTCAGTCTTCTCTCCCCCATCCAGACTTCTGTCTTGATTGCTAATTCCAGTCCTGGTTACCATCCATCCCCCAGCACAAAGCCAACCCCTTGTCTAACCTTGATTTGTTCCCTAACAACCCTGGGTTTCAAATCCTTCCTCTGTAAATTGCAGTGATCAGAGGATCTGTCTCCCTTGGGGTGTGGTGGGAATTACACAACACCGTTGGGCCTCCAGCCTCTTTGCTGGGAAGGGAATGTGCTGAACAAGGGCTGCATGGATCCAGAGGGGGCTTAACAGCTAATCATGTCCTTGGATGCAGCTGCCTGGATACACGTGCACACGTAGGATTCTCGGTCTTGGCTGTGCTGTTTGTCCTTGGTTTAAAACTATCAGCAAAAGCTGTGGGATTCTGTGTAGCCGGGAGGAAGTGGGGATTTTAAATTCTCTCCTCTCTCTCTCTCTCTCTGAATAGTATGTAAGGGTCTACAAATGCAACTGGAGCCGATCTAAATCTTGGGGGTAAACACTGAACAAGCTATCAAAATTCCTGACATTTACTGGGGGGCGGAGGGCAGAGGGCAGAGGGGCAGGAAATGAATAAAGGGGTTGGTAAATTATACAAGGTTCTAAGAAGCAGCCTTGTCCCAAAGACCCTGGATAAAGTGCTGGAGCAGGGGTTGAGGGCTGAAGCTTAAGTGTGGATGTGGCTCTTGGGACAGACCGCTCAGCAGCGAAATGTTTGCCACCAAGCCAGGTGGGACCTGAGTTGGGTCCCTGGGACCCAAATAGTGGGAAGGAGAGAAGCGATTTGTCCTCTGCCCTCCTCCACACATACACCATGGCATATGTGTGTCCCCCCAAATAAATAGATATAAAAAAATAAAGAAGTATAAGATGGACGGTGGGGTTGGTAAAGAACTCCGCACAGTTGTTATTGGAGCGTACGCCTCAGAGAGGCAAGGAGGGATCAATTCGCCAGACTTAACAAACAAAAATACAGAGCACCCAGTTAAATTTGAATTTCAGGTAAACAACAAATGAAAGCGCAATTGATACTATGCTTATATTAAAATATTATTCAGTACTCTGCCATCCAAACCAAACCATGGTCCCCCAACCATGAAAAGGGATGTCAGTACACACACACCACATGTTCCAGACACTTCACGCCCAGATATTTGCCCAAGAAAGATGGAAACAGGTCCCCCACACACATACACACTTGTACATGAATATTCATAGCAGCTTTGTACATAATAGCAAAACCTAGCAAGAATCCAAAAGTCCACAGATAGGGGCATAAATGCACTGGGGTGTACCTACATAAAGGGACACTATGTAGTCACAAAGATGAATGGATAGCTGGCTGGCCTTTGGGACAAAATGCAGTTTACCTAAACGTAACTTCAATGGAATGGAAGAAGCTGGAGGAATGACAAAGAGAACACACTACACGCTTTCAAGTATATAAAATTCTGGAAATCAAAACTAAATGTAGCCAGGTGTGGTGATGAAAGCCTTTAATCCCAGCACTGGGGAGGTAGAGGCAGGCAGATCTCTATGTGTTTGAGGCCAGTCTGGTCTACAGAGTGAGTTCCAGGACAGACAGCCAGGGCTGTTACAGAGAGAAACCCGATCTCAAAAAAACCAAAATAAATAAGTAGATAAATAGAAATTTAAGAAACAACAATAAGCCTAAATGGAATGACCCAGAGCAGATGTGTGGAAGTGTGGGGCGATACAAGAGGAAAGGCGAGAAAGAGAAAAATGGAGGTGTTTGAGACGGAAAAGGCCATGCTCACTACCTTGTTGCACTGTGCTGAAGGTGGCCTGCGTGTTTGTCAAAGCTTACCACAATGGAACTGGTGAGGAACACGTTTGCTCCCCCTCTACCGTGCAAGTCCCAGAGATGGAACTCAGCTCATCAGTCTTAGAGGCAAGCATAGCCATCGATTGGGCCATCTGGTCAACCCAGCATTCTCCACTTTCACCATCTCTTTGTGCACAGCTCAGTGGCATCATGTGCGTTCACGGAGTGTGGAGGTATCACCGACATCCATCTCTGGGGTGCAATTTTCATTTTGCAAAGCTGATACTCTGGGCTGGGGATGCAGCTCTACTGGGGACATGTGGGAACTCCTGCATTCCATACTCATTATCCCACAGGCCAGGCAAGATGGCACAGGCCTGCTGTCTCAGCACCGGGGAGATAGAGTCAGGAGGATCAAGAGTTTGGGATCCCCCTGGGCCATGTGAGACTCAGAAGCTGTGACTCCATTAAACAATAGCCCTCCTGAGCCACCTGGCAAGCCACCATGTAACTTTCATGTGTGTCCTTTTGTGTCTGGCTCATTTTGTGGAGAAGAATGCCTTCAGGTTCCATCCATTTTGTAGCATGTGTCAGAATCGCCTTCCTTCACAAGGCTGAGTAATACTTCCTTGTACATGCAAATGACATCTTATCTCTCTAACCATTTTTTTTTTTTTTTTGATGGATGTCTGGGTTGTGTCTGAGGTGTCATCCTTAGTCCTCCTTCACTCTGTGTATGAGACAGACTCTTATGCCACCCTTGTCGTGGCTGCCATTTTAATTTGGGGGATTGCTAAAAGTTAAGCTGTATTGATATTTGTATTTATACATTTTAAAAGTGTTTATGTGTGTGGTGCATGTTTGTGTATGTGTGGGCACAGGTCTGAGGGTGCATCTTTGTGGCCATGCATGTAGAGGCCTATGTTGATGTCAAGATTCATCTTCCATTCATTTTCCGCCTTAATCATTGAGTTAGGGTCTCTCAGTCAAACCCAGAGCTCATCTCCCACCTTAATCATTGAGTCAGGGTCTCTCAGTCAAACCCAGAACTCACCTTCCACCTTAATCACTGAGTCAGGGTCTCTCAGTCAAACCCAGAGCTCACCTTCCACCTTAATCACTGAGTCAGGGTCTCTCAGTCAAACCTAGAGCTCACCTTCTACCTTAATCACTGAGCCAGGGTCTCTCAGCCAAACCCAGAGCTCACCTTCCACCTTAATCACTGAGTCAAGATCTGTCAGTCAAACCCAGACCTATCTTCCACCTTAATCACTGAGTCAGGGTCTCTCAGTCCAAACCAGAGTTCACCTTCCACCTTCATCACCGAGCCAGGGTCTCTTAGTTAAACTCAGAGCTCATCAACTTTGCTAGAGTTACTAACCAGCTTGCTCTGGTGTTGACCTTTCTCCACCTTCTGAATCTAGATTTACAGGCTGGCTGTCATACCCACCCCGAAGGAGATCCAAATGCTGGTCTTTGATCTCACATGGCAAGTGTTGAGCCATTTCCCCAGGCCTGGTATGTCTTTAAACGGTAACATAGGGCACTGTCCTATGTCACTCCATCTCCTGCTTCCTGTGTCACTGAAACTTACTTGTAAGGAGAGTGTGTGTGTGTGTGTGTGTGTGTGTGTGTGTGTGTGTGTGTGTGTGTAGTAGCTAGCTGTTATCTCCCTCTCCATCTTATTTTTTTTTAAGACAGGGTCTCCCACTGAACCAGGAGTTCATCTTTTAGGCTCTCTGCCTCCCAGGGCTGGGGTTACAGACATGTACCTCAGGGGTCCGCTCTTTCCATGGATGCTAGAGATCTGAACTCAAGTGCTCATGTTGCGCCCCAAGTGCTTCACTGAGTCACCTCCCCGGATCTCAAGGATCAAAACTGAAACACCAGAAACAGCACATCCCAAAAATGGCAGCCCACGAGGGTCACAGCAAACAAACACCGGCCCAGGCAGGGGCTTCAGAGTGAGTTTTGCCAAACAGCCTTGAAGCTGGGGATTAAAGTCTTTCTCCCATCTGGAACCTGGCGACTGCAGAAACAGTGACCACATTGTGTTCCTTCCCAGAAAAAGCACGGAGTTGCCTGGCTACCCGGCAATGTATATATGGCTTGGCAGCTCGCCTGGCTTCGTAGCTCAGAGGAAAATTCCAGGGTGGGATTCAAACTGAGTTTCCAGCGACAAATGGGCTGGAAGGCTTAACCCCTTCATCCTGTGGATTCTAGGCCCAGGTAATACATAAACCAGGTGATCAGATCTGCAAGGGGCCTCGGGTTCTTTCTTTTCAGAATGGGCTGAACGTGATGTGACCCTGTGACAGAGCCTATAGAATCCAGGAGATTAAGAACCAAGCTTAGCATCTCTGGGACTTGGTCTTCAGAAGAACTCCTGGCAGCCAGACCTATGCTAGCTCAGACTCTCTATAGTTTTTCAGCCGTGGGGTTCTTTTCGGTTTTTAATTTATTATTATTACTGTGTGTGTGTGTGTGTGTACAAAGCCCGCACATGGGGGGGGGGCATGAGGACAGCTTTGGGCAGTCTGTTCTCTCCTTCCACCTTTGCCTTGGATCCAGGGATGAAGCTCAAGTCACCAAGTATGCCCAGCAGAGGCTTCATGCTCTGAGCCATCTCCCCAGCCCCAGAGCAAAGTTCTAGTCTGTCAACTAAGGGTGAGCAGACCTATCTTGTTGGGTTGTATCAACCAGTCTACCTCAGAGCATGGAGGTAAGAGATAGATCTTCTCTTCCTGTCTTCCCTCCCATTTGGCATGCTTATAACCTAGCTTCAGTGACTCCAGACTCTACCAGTTCTGCATAAGGCATTGCCCTGGATTCCTACGCTAATACCTAGCAAGCAGTTCACCAATCCTACGAGGCCTTGACTCCTGTCTGCCTAGTGTTCTGCATCACATTCTGTTCTTTGGTCATCACAAGAAAATAATTCCTCCCTCCAAATCATCTTGTGCTCAGAGGAAGGTTCACTCCTGCTCATCCAGCTTGGCTAGGATTCAATGTCAGGTACCCTAAGATGTATTTCCCAACGGTACCAAATCCAAGCCTCCAAGCCCTGCTTACCAGCTCAGCCCTGGGTGCTTCCAGGCTCTCTGAAGTCACTTCTAGCCTCTCCTCATACACTCTGTGGGTTCCCTATGAAACTCACTCCTCAACTCATACATGGTGGTGGGCCATATACCCATGACCCCTTCCCTCAGTAGGGTCAGGGAGGAGGATCATGAGTTTGAGCCCTCTGTGGGTTATAAAGTGAGAAGCCCTGTTGAAGAGACAGCACAACCACTAAAAACACTTCCGAGCCTAGCAAGATGGGAGCCAGTGAAGAAAGACATCTAGAGTGAGACTTGAGTTTGAGCCCTGGGACACACATAGAGGAAAGAGAGAATCAACTCCTGTAAGTTGTCCTCTGGTTTCTACTGCACTGGGCATGGCGCGCGCGCGAGAGCACACACACATACACACACACACACACACACACACACACGATAGAGAGGGAGAAGGTTAAGAACTATGTACCAATGAGATGGCTCAGTAGGTAAGGGCATTTGTTGCCAAGCGTGACGGGCCTGACAACCTGAGTTTGATCCCAGGGTCCCCACATGAAAAGAACAGACTCCAATCAAGTTGTCCTCTGACCTCCACAGGCATGCCATGGTGAGTGTGTACCCAAACATGTGCATTGAATAAAATAAACACCATAAATAAATGTAGATAAATAATTCCCCTGTAGTACTCCCCAAATGAATCTGTACATGTTGAGGGCAGGGCATTGATGAACTGACCTTCTCTAACACCCTTTTCTCTACCCTTACTCTGACATTTTCTGTTTTACACGCACAAGGAGGCAGATCAGCTCCTCTCTCAAGTCCTCCAGTTTAAGTAGAGATGACAATCTAGGAATTGCAATCAGGAATGAAGGCTGTCCCAGGCCTGCCCCGTAAGTATCTCAGGAATTGGGCTTGGAACATCAAAGGGCTCGAACATTTGTGGAATTACATTGGAAGAGAGTCACTGGGATGATTTAGCTGGTGGCGCCCAGTCCCAATGACACCAGTAGCCATCCTTGCCTCTTTGAGATGAGGCCTCTTGGACAGAATTGGGCCAGATGAGAAGCTCCCAGGGACTGAAAAATAGAGGCCACATCTTGACAGTATCATTTTCGACTCTGATACTGAGCAGCTACAATCTCCCTTGGTTTGTTTAATACAAGTGGAGTTTATTCTTCTTTCACTGATACATGAAATAGACATTACAAATAAAATCCCTGTCTTGGACCATTGGACCTCTCATATTGGAAACATTCAAGCCACCCCGGGCCTTCCATCTTCTCCATTCCCCATACCCAGAGACAACATATGTTCTATGGAGATAGATGTCTACATATAAATGTGTCTGTTACTTCTCTCCTATTTTCTACTCTTTCGTTCTTACATTTGTTTATTTTACCTGTGTGCAAGGGAGTATGTGTTCCACAGTGTGGCTGTGGATGTCAGAGAACAATTTGAAGGAATCAGTTTCTCTCCTTCTCCCATGAGGGTCCTGGGGATTGAACTCAGGTTGTCAGTCTTGGCAGCAAGCACCTTTACCCACTGAGCCCTCTTATCAGCCCTCATGTCTTCTAATTGTACACATTCATTCAATTCCCCTTTACAATGACACGTCTCCCCCCAATTATCATTGCATTGCTATTTTTCTTAATCTTTCCCTCCTACTCTTCAGTCCCAGAAAAGACATCCTTCCAAAACTCAAGCCTAACTGGCCATCTTCCGGAGGCATTTCTTCCATGACATGGAACCTCTAATTGCTAAAGCAAACACCACACACACACACACACACACACACACACACACACGGGAGAGACAAGACACACACAGAGAGATTACTGAAACAGACAACTGAAAGAAGCCCAGAGTCAGTTGGCTTCAGGTACAGCTGCTCTTGGCCTCCTCAAAAAGTTCCGCCGAGATCTCTCATTGTCCCTCACTAGACTCTGACTCTCTGGCAAACCCAAATCAGTAACAGTGACTTCTGAAGATCTAATAGAGGTCACAGGAGCTGAGAAGAGAGGCTACATATATCCTACAGAGAGGTTAGGGGAAGTAGGCGGTGTTTTCAAAAGCACAAGGGGATTTTGTAGGTCATCAAAAGAATTAACACCAGTGACCGATGAGACAGCTCAGCAGGGAAAGACACTTGCTGCCAAGCCTGATGACCTGAGTTCAATCCCCACTACCGACACGGTAGAAAAAGAGAACTGACTCCCATGAGTTTTCCTGTGACTTTCATGTGTGCCTGGTGGTGTGCATGCACCCAGACGCGTATGCACAAATTAAAGGTGATATTGCTTTCTTTTCCCTTAAGAATGAAACACTGGTTAAGCATTATACCCACCTAAAATGTACCAGGGTTCCCAGGGTCAGCTTTAGTGAGCAAGAGTAGCTCTTTGTGGCTTCCTCTTTGGTCATGGCTCACAACCACCGCTGTTGCTTACACGTTAGGTAGAATACATTTTTGGCGTCTTTGTCTCTGATCCCTAGACTTCTGTACATTCTATCCTCAACGCAAAATACTCACTCATTCCATTGCCCATTTCTGCAACCTTGTGCTCCCCGTGGGGCCTTATCACCCTTGGCTGTTCTTCTGCGAAGTTCCCAAGTCCCCCCCCCACACACACACACAAGAACAAGATTTTGTGCCTAAGGTGGATTTTACTGTTTTTTAAATAAAAGCAACAACAATTTTGAACACGGGTATAGTGCGTGCTAACCACCCTTAATCTCAACCTTTCTTCCAACCCCAGCCACCCGGCTCCGTCCCCACAACTCTCTCATGTTCGTATCTAGTTGTGTTATTTTATGGCCCACCGAGATGAGCCAGGGCCGTCTGTGAGACTGTGGGCTTGGAGCTATCTATGTGTTGGACCCCGGTGGACTCAGCAGAGGAGACACAACTAAAGACAGCCCCCACCCCCACCCCAACCTCCCTCAGAATCTATCAATAGCCAATAGTTCAGACATAGAGGGTAGGGCCTCCTGCTTCATGACAGATGGCTGACACAGCTGGTCTTGTGGGGGTCCATCACAGGTAACCACAGTTGCTGTGAGTTAATGATTGCCATGGTTGCCTGGAGTCTAGGGAAGGGTACTTCACGCTGTTTTGTGCTTATCTTTTCAGCTAGGATGTGTTTCCCACCTTCCTGGGCTTTCATGGTCACTGAGCATTAGAGAGGGTGGTAGAAGCCACCTGTCTAGGGCTGGGTCACATCACTCTCATACTTTCTGCCTCTTGGGCAGCTGTGAGTCTCTGCATTCATTGCTGTTTCTGGAAGGAATGGCTACTCTGACTGTGAGAAACTGGAGGGCCTCTTTTTGATTATGGGCGTGAGCATTGGTATTTAGAAGGCAGTGGATATCTGTGCTCCGTCTATGTTGTCTAGTCTTTGGGGAAACTAGCCATCTTCTGGAGTTTCGGGAATGACTTCTTTCCCACTTGTACCCCCACTGCGGGTCAGCCTAATACTCTGTGCGTGTGACTAGCCATGGCTTGGGGATGCTCGACCCCCAGCAGGCCAGCTAGGGGCATTTTTCTAGGCGCAAGGAAAACCAGCCCTTCCCACACAGAGAGATGGCCTGAGAATAGTACCTCTCTGATGTCATGGGGAAGCTTTTCGTGACAGTGCCCTGCCAGTGTACAGGCTCAAATGGAGGAGAGACAGCTGCTGGCTGCATTCCATCACCCCAGGACAGCTACGCCCCTCTCCTCCCTGACAGCTAGTTCCTGGAGCCAAGAAATTCTCCCCCTTGTAGAAACTGGTTTGAGCACTCTGTCATCCTTAGGCCTCCAAGCCAAGCAGGGGCCCCCTGCCTTTCCACGCAGTGGCCATGTGTGTTAACTGAAAAAAGCTTCATCCTCAGGGCGAGGTCTGCCGTGACATCAACGGGGGGCCATTTATTTTACAATGGGGAGTCCTACATGGCCACCCTCGGGGAGGGGCATCCATTACTGAGAAGAAGCGTTTCCTATGTACTGAACAAATTGATTGTGGTGCCATTTGAGACACCACACACTTGTGAGGGGACATGACTGCCTAGTGACGTCAGGCTGCATGAGAAAGCCGTTGAAACGAATCGGGTTTCAGAGACATAACACAACAGGTGTCAGCTAAGGATGCCATCTCCGCCGCTACCCGGCCTCCGTTCCAATTCCAGCCCTGCAGGCAACTAGCGGTTGTTGCTTGGGCATGTTCTGTACCTTCTGTTCTACAGTGTCTCCGTGGGTGAAATGAGGATGACACTAAACACGGAAAGGTTGTTCCAGGATGGGCGGCGAGGACCAAGCAGGAGAGCTGATGTAAAAAGTACGCAAGAGCGTGCCACGCGTCTGGAAAGCCTAAATAAGTACAAGCTGTTACTCGCCTCCCACTTTCGCTGAGTGTTTCATAGAAAGAGGCAGGCAGAAAATATTTGCCGTGCCACCAAAAATATCGGAGAGAAGAGGGAAAACACGATGACGGGTCTGAATTGAGCCGATAGGAGTAGCTCGCCATCTGAATACCCAGCAGGCCTTCCTTATAATAGCTACGATGTAACCCACGCCATATGGCCTCTCCTCCTGCCAAATACTTAGTGGCTTTCCTCTGAGGTAGTTTCTTCCCTGGCTCTCATTTCCTAGGGCTCAGCAGAGCTGAGTCCTTAGTGGAATCAGTCTAGGAATGGGATGGTCACACACGTGATTCAGCCAAGGTCACCAGAGCCCTACCTGGGCTGAAACCTCTGACTTACAGCTACTCTCTCACTGAGGTTTCAGAGGTCTGTCAGGGGCTGAGAAGTTGATTGGAAGAAGGTATTGAAGACATAGCAGACAGCTGGATAGACGACAGCATGGGAGGGGGGGGGGTAACTGAGAAGATTTGGGCCCCAGGGCCTTAGTGGCAGCTCTGAAGAGGAAACCAGGCCCATGTGGCAGAGTTGGTGGGAGGCAGGGCAGTCCCTTCTGAGGAACAGGTTGGGGTTTTAAAGCCAGGGTTCCTGAATGTCCCAGCAGGAGGTCAAAGAGTAGTGAGGGGTAGGATGCATGATCAGCGATATCCCTATACCCTCTTTGATGTGAACTTACTTCCCCAGGCAAAAGATGCGGGCAGATGGAAATCTGTCAGCTCCTCAGAGAGCACTCTCGCTAGGGGCCTGTGGTGGAAGCAGGCTGTCGGCTCTAAGTTCTAACAGGGCCGTGTTTTCACTTTAGTTTCTGTGGCTATGATGAAATACTCTGACAAAAGCAATTTCGAGGAGAAAGCCTTCAGCTTAGCTCACAACAACCCCAGGCCACAATCCATCATAGTAGGGAAGCCAGTGAGGCGGGAACTGGGAACAGCTGGTCACATGACACCCATCGAGTCAATGCCTGCAAGCTGGTATTCCTATACAGCCCAGGACCCGAACTCGGGGCGTGGTGCCGCCCACTTTTAGGGTGAGTCTTCATGAGTGAAGGCGAGCAAGGCAGCTGTCCACGGACAGGTCCAGCGGCCTACCTGATCCGGACTGTTCCTCACGTTAGCACTAACCAGCACAGAAGGTAAAGCTGGACGGGGTCACCCTGCTGCAAGTTGAGGAGATCCTAACTGAGTTCAACTGAAGAAAGAAAAAAAAAAAAAAAGCAGAGGACAAATGGGATGGGGATGTAACTCCCTTGGTAGAGTGTTAACCCAGCACACTGGAAGCTCTGGGTTCGATTCCCGGCACCGTGTGAACTGGGAGTGCGTCACGCACGTCTGAAATCCCACCACTGGGAGGGGAGGGGCAAGAAGGGCAGGAGTTCAAAGCTTCCCCTGGCTACCTAGTGAGTTTGAGGCCAGCCTGGGCTACAGGAGACCATGTCTCAAAACAAAAACAAAAACAAAAAGTAGCATTGTAATGGACTTTGAATACTGCACCCACGGCTCCCAGCCTCAGACCGAAAAGCCCATTTCCTTTTATCCCTGTGGTGGACCTATCTGAAAGGCTTTCACTCCTTGAGTTAAAAAATAAAGATAGGAGTGGGGATTCTCACTCTGTTTCTTGGTTTAGGATTGTGGTCCTTCGGATATAGCAGCCATTATTACCACCTTCATCGGAGCAGCCTTGACTGTCTGCAAGAAGAGACCTTTAACGTGGGAGCCTGTTGACTGCTCCCTCAAAAAGATAGAGAGGTTGTGTAAAAAACAAAAAAAAAAAAAAAAAAAAAAGAAAAAAAGGGTCATCAGACGCTCTTTCTGCCCCCCACCTCCCTGAAAGCTACACCACAGTCTGCCCCGGATGAAACATAGTCTTGGGCACCTTGGGAGGAGCACACAGAGTAAAGATGACCTGAAAGGGTGCTATCTGTGAAGCGAGGGGGAAACTGGGGTGATACTTTCACATTGAGACAGCTATTGGGGCGAGTCATACAACGCTCCTGCAAATAATCCCTCGCTTATTCTCCTGTAAATCAACCCAATGAAGTCATCCATTCACCTAGTTTGGGGGGGGGTTATGCTCACACATGTCTGCATCACTGTTGTGTGTGTGTGTGTATGTGTGTGTGTAAGAGAGAGATGTGTGTAAGAGACAGACAGACAGACAGAGACAGAGAGATGGAGCGGCAGAGAGACAGAGAAACAGAAAGTTTCACCTGGCTGTTTGGTTGAATCTAGGGACCCAATTAATACAAGAGCTAAGTAGGAGAAGAAAAGCATTAAGCCCTCATTAATTTTACACATCCATGGGGGTTTTCATGAGCATATGACGCTCCAAGCAGGGCGCCTTTACACACTTCACACAAAGAGTAATATGTTTGAGAAGGAACGGCAAGACAGATGGGTCTCTGACTGGGGGGGGG
Organism: Cricetulus griseus; assembly: GCF_003668045.3. NCBI lineage: Eukaryota > Metazoa > Chordata > Mammalia > Rodentia > Cricetidae > Cricetulus > Cricetulus griseus. The sequence continues at coordinate 24,757,176 of NC_048602.1, read as the reverse complement.
GGGGGGAGTCAGCTCCAGGCTGTCGCTAGGAGATATATGCGGCCGTCAGGCTGGGGGGAGATAAGGGCTACTTCAGGCTGTTTACACAGGTTCTGGGCAGCCCCAGTCACTGGCCTGTGGTGATCAAGGCTCCCTCTCAGCCTTGGTGTGTGAAAGGATCTTTATGGCCTGCTGCTCCCGGGAGAGGCAGGCTGAATGGCCCTTCCTGTGGCCAGGGCTCCTCTGTCAGTTTCAGCCTGAGGCAGCCAGACAGCCAACGTGGCGTAGTATTTTGAGACGGGTTTGTCTTTAAGTCTTTCACTTTCCCATGTAATATTATTTCTGTCTTTCCTGGACACTTGACATGGAATTTTACAAATTACCACTCTCAGTATTATAGAGTAACTTATGCGAATCAATAAACCAAAAAAAAAAAAAAAAAAAAAAGAACCCAGCATCATAAATATGGAAACAGGGAACAGTGAGCCAGCTAAGAGATCAAAGGCACTTTATTCTCACCAAGCCCAAGGACCTGAATTTGGTCCCTGAGGTCTACATGGTGGAAGGAGAGAACAGACTCCTGAAAGAGCATGCCTGCATGTACGTAGGCGAGGCACACGGATACGTAAACAAATAACTGGAATTTTAAAATTCCGATTTAAGTAGGTTTGCGGTGGTAATGGCTCTCAGGCAGGACAGGCCTAGGAGGGAAAAAGACTTTTCAACCAACATTAAGGAAATGTATGTTGGCATGGCCCCTGCTCTCAAGAGCTCAGTGGTCTTCTGTGGCTATTTCTGCTATTTCAATTTTCTTTAATTTTTTTTTTCATGCAAGTTTATAGTGTAAGGTGATCGCATTGCCCCACACCCTTCCCTCACCCCACTGGACTGTCCCTTTTGTCCCCATAGCTTCACTTTGCTTTCATGTTATATGTACAGACATGGTTTTTAGGTATCTATGTAAAATCCAGGGACTGTGAGTGAGAGAAAGAACACCAGCCTTTCTGAGCTTGGCTTGACTTGCTTAACATGACTGTCTCCCGTTCATCCCGTATACGGATGCTGGCTTGCAATGGTTACCTGTGTACACAGGGGTGTGAACGTGGGCATAGGCTATAGGATTAGGAGAGAGAGACCAGGATAGGGGAAAAGGAGGAGTTGAGGAAGTCGGTGTGGAAGGGAAGGTAGGGGGTGGGGCAGGGAGAAGAGCTGGGGCAGAGAATTCATAAAAACAAATTTTGTTTGAAAAAAATCCATAATGAAACCTAATGTTTTGTATACTAATTAAAAACTAAGTTGAAAAAAAAATTACTCTTTCTAAGAGGCACCACTTTCCTGCAATTAACGTAACTATTTTTCTTTATGGGGAAAATACTTCTCCAAGTGTATCCAAACTCACACTGAACAGTGGGTTGCAAATGAGGATTTATCCCTGCGCCTGTTTTCTTGTGTCTTCTGCATCAACCAAGTCAACACACACACACACACACACACACACACACACACACACACACACACACACGGGTGCAATAGCACAATACCCTTGAGCACAGAATGGACCTCAGAGGAGCCAAGGAAGTTCTTGCCTAGCAAGGTGCTGTTGGAAGGTCCCGGATGTAGACGAAACATTTGGCTTGGAAGAGCCAGGATGTTGTCTATTGACTCATACAGTTGGTGAGAAGTTCCTGGCAGGGTGAACACTTTTACCAACCGACCATCTTGCCAGCCCAGTATCAACATATTAGAATGTACAGTATAAATGATCTTATTGTAGCTTGTCTGTCCCTTATGACGTCACCTCCATTTCACCTTGGGCAGTACACTAATGTTAGTGGGTCTAAATCAGCAGAGAAGCAACTGATTGGCAGCGAACTGAACAAGCTATTGAGTCTTGACTGGTGAAACAACAGCCTTTCAGTCAAAAGTGGTAGCAGCTGCTTCTCCTCATGGAAGGAAAAGTTCAGGACAATAGAAGCCATTATTTCCAGTATATTCCTTGATGTTTTTAAAAATTGCATTTGTATATCAAGTGTGTGTGTGTGTGTGTGTGCGGGGGCACACGCCAGGGAACTTCTGAGACAGTTGAAGGACATCCTTCGACTTCAGGAGTCTCTCCTCTAGATGCTATTTCCAAAAACAAACCAAAAACGAAACCACTACAGCAAAGATAAAGGAATCAAATCCAGCCAGTGAGTAAAAGCACTTGTTGCCCCAGCTTTGTGGCAGGACCTGAGGACCAGAGAATCCCCAGGACTCTCATGGTGGAAAAGAACTGACTTCTGACCATTGTCCTCTAACCTCCTTCAGCAGTTCCTGGGGCTTGAAATCAGGTAATCAGGCTTGAGGGCAAACACCTTCCCTGCTAAGCCATGTTGTCTGTTGGCCCTGCCATATGTCCCTGGTTATCTGATAAATAGCTAAGTCTCCTAAGCAACTGCCAGCAATTTGAGGCTTTCCCTACCTGAAGCTGCTAGCTGCTTTCAGAAAGGGAGCTGTCTGAGGGATGCTAGAAGTTTCTCTGGGGGTTGGGGGGGCGGGGCAAACCACAGTGCTGAGGAGACAAGAGCAAGAGCCGAGAGATCTCTTCTTTTAAGGTGTTGGGAAGCACCTCTCCGGGACAGGAACTGGGTTCAAACATCTGCCTTTCTCCCCCACCCCCTTGGAGGGTGTACAAGTCTCCAGAGTTACCAAGATCCTGATTCAAAGGTCACCATTCAGACCTCTGATTGATTTGGGAGCCTCCAGCCCTCTGGCCCAGTGGCCTCTCCTGGGATATCCCGGGCAGCCACTCCAGACTCAGGGACGCCAGGAGCTTTTCCTTAATCCCTCCAGCTGCAGGCTGGAGGCCCCAATAAGGGCCAGGAAGACAGCTCATTTCCCTGAACCCAGCAGAAGGCAAGGGGGAGCTGAGTCCTTCCGCCTGCCACCCAAGAACCATATTTCTACACCAAGAGGGTCTAGGGAATGCTGCTGTCTGGCTAGGGAAGAGAAGCAAAGAAAAAAAAAACATTTTCAATACTGTTAAACAAAAACAACAACAAAACATACACACACACACACACATTGAAATGTTAAAAACACTGTAAGAAATAAATTTATTGAGGACTGTCCCGGTAGATACAAGGACCTTAATAATGGAGTTTTAAAAAATTTACATGAACTTATTTATTTTGTGTGAAGGGGAGTGGTGGACTCCTGAGGCTGTCAAAGTACAAACTTCCAGGAGTCTTTTCTCTCCTTTCTATGATGGAAGGAATGACCAGTCCTGAGGATCAAACTAAGTCTTCATGCTTAGCCACAAACACTTTTACCCAGCTGAACTTCTCACTGGCCCTGTTTTTGTTTGTTTGTTTTTGTTTTTGTTTTGTTTTGTTTTGTTTGTTTATGGGGTCTAGGGGTGAAGATGCAGCTAACTCCAAACACAATACGGGCAAATTGGGGTTTTATAAGCAAGAATCCAGATGCAGGCCTATGGATAGAAAATGGCCCGGTGGAAACACCAAGAAGCAGCTGGATTCTCTGCACTCTGACCCAGCGGTCTCCCTGAACACAGGGCAGGTGTTGAAACATACCAGGTGAGACAGGGGAGGTGACCAGATATGACAGATGTGACTCGTAGGTTCTTGCTAAGGCAAGATTTCACACAAAAGTACGAGGAGGACCAGCCCAGAGGTTTTGGGAACTCTGTGAGTGTCTGACAAAGCCAAAAAACGCCCCCCCCAATCCTGTAGTGGGAAGCCATGGACCCTGATCATCTTTCCATATTCCTGAGTTTATTGATACGTGGGAGTGAGGGTTCCATTCTCCTCCTCCTCTTAGGAAGTAACCCCCCAAACACGCCTCCGGCTGCGACAGAGAGCGTGTAAATGGAACCCAGAGCTCCTTCACCTGGCTCTGGCTGTCCACAGCATCCTTTAAAAGCCTAAGGTTCATGCTCCCTCCAAGGTTTCTTCCAATGAAAAAAAAAAAGGTTCTCAAGTCCCTACTCTAGTGCAAAGCCCTCTGGGGGCATCAAAACAGTTTCAACTCATCCCTCATTATGTGCCGTATTATGGGATGGTAGATGGCTTCTCTCCTGGAATCCTCACTGTCCCTTCTCAGTTCTCAGGAGAAGAAGCTTGAGGCACTACCCAGGGACCGTCAGGTGTAAACTCTAAATCAACCCTTGTCAAACGCCCGCATTTATGGAGGACTTGGTCATTGAACAAGCATCCTGCAGGCCTGTGGCCAAGCACAGCTTCCATTCAGAGTTCGGGGAATATTCAGAGTCAAGGCTCTGCCACCTGGGTGTGGTCCTGCAGGCCTGTAATCCTAACAGTCTGGGCGCTGGGGTAGGAGAATTGTGAGATAGGTTCGGGGGGTTACATAATGAGTTCCAAGCCAGCCTGGGTGACTTGTTGAGACCCTGTCTCAAAGCCCCCATATCACCATAGACAGGTCAGGCTTTTCTTTACCCGGAGGGGATAGAGCTGGGAACCAGACACTGGTGACCAAGGCCTTTTAAAAGTGAGTAAGGATCTGAAGCTATAGCTCAATGGGTAGAGCCCTCGCCTAGCATACACAAGGCCCTGTGTTCAATCCCCAGTACTACAAAATATAAAAAGTTTTAAAAAATGAATGGGATTCAGTAGTGCCCTGCTCAGACATGCCATCAAAAAAAAAAAAAATTACAGGGAAGAAATGTGGAAATAGACCAGTAGGGTCACACCAAACTTAAAAGTTCCATGGCCAGAAAATGCAAAGATTGACAGACTACAAAGGGCTAGGGGACCACCGGCAAGATGGCTTTGAACTAAGCCTGACAACCTGTGCTCTGTCTACATGATGGAAGGACAGGAGCAAATCCCAAAAGTCGTTCTCTGACCTCTACACATGTGCCATGGCAAGTTCCAGTGTATGCCACACACATACACACACACACACACACACACACACACACACACACACACACACACGTATGCACGTATGAGTGCAAATAAATTTTTAAAAATGGCACTCTATGAAATGAGAGAAAATATTGGATAAAGTGTAGAAGCTGAAACACTTGAGGAATTCCAACAACTCAACAATGAAAAGAAAAAGGCCACGTGGCTAGAGAGATGGCTTGGTAGTTAAGTCCTCTTCCAGAGGACAGGGGATCTCAAGTCCCTGGCACCACAGACACAGATGGTAACCAAAACATTCAAAATAAGTAAGTCTTAAAACCAGCAACCTGGGGCTGGAGAGATGGCTCAGTGATTGGCTACTTTCTCAGAGGACCTGTGTTCAATTCCCAGCACCCACAAGGCAGCTCACAACTGTTTGTAACTCCAGTTCCAGGGGATCTGACACCCTCCCATAGACATCAGTGCACATAAAAATAAATCTTAAAAAAAGCAACCTGGTTTTATCCTTTAAAAAAGGAAAAGAGAATAAATTACTGTTTCTCCAAAGACAGAAAGTGGCCACCAAACCCACGAAAAGGCATCTGACGTCATCAGTCATTAGAAAAATGCAAACTGGGGCCGAGATCCAGCATCACTAACCAATTAAGATGGCTGCAGGGTCAGTGAGATGACTTAGGTGGTGGAGAGGACTTTGCTACCAAGCCTGATGACCTGAGTTCAATCCCGGGACCCATACAGGAGAGGAGAGAACTAACTCCTGAAAGTTGACCTCTGACTTCTACACGTATGAGCCAAAAACGTATACATGAAGACACAAACACAAACACAGTAAATATTAAACAAATAAATATATTAATTAATGAAAAGGAAGGAGGAGTTGGCAGTGGCAGCAGCTTCAGGAACACCTGATGTACCATCTTTATTTCTAGATGCACAGATTTGACTGGCAGAAGTAACTAGAATCACATAGCATTTGTCTCTTTTGATATCTGGACTTTTTTCTACTTAGCTTAAGGTCCTCGAGTTGCCCACATGGAGCATATATCAGCATTTCCTTCTTTTTTTTTTGTGACTGAATTGTTTCCCACTGTATGGGCATGCCAGGTTTTGTTTATCCGTTCGGACACTTGGGTATCTTCTGCCCCTCGATTAGCGTCTGTAATATTTCTACAAGCACGAGCATAAAAATGTTTCTTCAAGACCCTGCTTTCATTTCTTTTGGGTCTCTGTCTAGAGTGGAACTGCTGGGTGTGAACAACAGAGTACTTGTTTTGCAAATTCCTGTTGTCCCAGCACAGGGCCTGGAATTCTGGAAACTTTGAACTACTCTTACAAAACAGGCCCAGGAAGATTCCTCGGCTAGGACTCTGGTCTTGTTATCTCCTTCGAGATATGATCTCTCTGTGTGCAAAGGGGTGTTGGAGCTGGGGTGCCCTTGTGTACATGAAAGTCAAAGGGCAAACTCGGGTGTTGTTCTCAGCGTGGTCACTGTCCGACTTTCTTTTCTTTCTTTTTTTTTTTTAAGACACGGTCTCTCACTGGCCTAGAACACACCATGTAGGTTAGGCTGTTTGCCCCGAGAAGCCCCGCTCTTCCAATTCTCCAGCAAGGGGATTGCAAGAGCACGACACCACCCCTGCTTTTGTTGGGATCTTTTTTTGTTGTTATTAACATGGATGTTGGGGTTGAACTCAGTTCCTCACGCTTGTGAAACTTCACTGACTGAGGCAGGAACAGGTGGGATGGATATCCACTCCACTGGGGCTTAGGGAGGCGGAAATACACTGATGCCAGGGAAGCAGGAACAGAGGGAAGGCCGGTGGCCTGCTAGAAGGTCGGGTGCGTGCTGGGGAGGGGCGTGGTCTTCATCGTAACGGGCACTGGCCAGTTTCTCGCAAGGAGGTGATGCCCTCCGACTCTCCTCTTGAAAAGACCACCCGGAGGCTGCAAGTGCTGAGTTCATCAGAGTCCCGCTCAGGTGGAGGGGGGAGTAAGTTAGGGAGACACAGGGGTGACCAGGAACACAGGTACAGACAGCCACGGACACATGGTAGGGTGGGGAGGTTCGCCCTGAAACATCGTCTTCTGGACATGCCATGCAATGACGGACACATGCAGCTCTGGCTACCTGCACAAACAAAGAAGCGAAGTCATGAGACGAGGAGGGGACTCACTGGGAAGAACACAGGGTGTGTCTGCAGGAGCGGGAGGGGAACGAGAGAGGGTATTGGGGGGAGGGATAGTAAGATGGTCAAAAAAACATAAGATTTAGGATTGGTAAGATGGCTCAGCTACTTAAGTGCTTGCCATGCGACGATGACGACTATAGATGGGACCCTGCAAAACTATGGAAACGTTGGGTGGCCACCACCTTCACTATAATTCCAGCCTCGAAAGGTGGAGGCTGGGAAGCCCAGAGGAAGCTGGCTAGGGAGCCTCCCCCATATAAGTGAGCTCCGGGTTGGATTGAGAGACCCTGCCTTGGTAAAACAGAAAAGTGATGGAGGAAGACTTCCCAGCACAGAACTGGGGGGGGGGGTGTGCTCACACATTTATGCACAAGTGCTTACACATACTTGGCGGGGGGGGGGGAAAGGCAAAAATCTATGTGAATAAAGACATAGATGGATCCGATGGGGTTATCAGAGGCTCCCTGTTTTCCACCTCTTGTAGCAGGTGGCTGAGTGACAGGCAGCCCTTGCTGCTCAAACTGAGACCAACTGAAACAGTTGGCAGTGGCTGGACGAGTTTCTCCTGGAGCTAGAGGAGGGTGAGTTTTCCCCCATAAGCTGAGCCAGCAGATGTGTCCTTGGATCGGATGACAGCTATGGGGGTGGAGGGGACTAGAGGCAGGGAGCTGAGGCAACCTAGCCCAGACTTAGGCCTCCACAGTTGCTCTAACTTTGAGGCACCTATGTCATGTGGGGGGGGCTCTACTCCAGTCCTCTCTTTTAAAGAATTTTCTTTAAAGTCCTCTCACGATAAAAGGAGCCTGTGCTCTTTTTAGCTGGTGCTGGAAATCACGGGGGAGGGGAGGATATCAAAGAAGAAGGGGGGGGAGAGAAAAGTATCCACAAGCGGACAGACCAGAGATAAGCTGGAAACATTTTCAAATCTTTTCACTCATTCTTTTCCATGAAAATAATTCATCAAAAGCGAACATCTGAGAAGGCTATTCGTGCTTGCCACCGGGTTTTGAGTGCCTGCCTGTTGACAGGTTAAAATTTGGTCTTTAGGTGTGAGGGTCACAGAAAGGAATCAGACACCCCACTGTCTTGGCAGGATTTTCATATTCCACGTGGCTTTGCTGTTCCCACCGCCATACATTCCGTCACCAGCAGTGGCTTCCACTCTGACCAGACACTTTTAGACAACACCAGCTCTAGCAACGGCTTAAAATTTCATATCATGGTCGTGCTTTGCTTAGTTGCCAGTCAGCTATTATTAAATGTTGAGTCTGATTTGTTTTGGTAAAGGTAAAAAGAACTAGAGAAACCTTTTTTTTTTTCCCCACCTGCAACATTTTCTTACATTATTCATTTCGTACAGGGGGAGGAGAGGGCGCGGCGAACTTCCATAGTTCAGAAGACAACTTTGGGGAACCAATTCTCTTCTTCTACTCACCATGTGGGTCCTGGGATTGAACCCAGGTCCTCAGGCTTGGCAGCAAGTGCCTTTATCTGTTTCCCTTCTTAGGGACAACTACGAAGACTGAACATATTCAGTCGACGGGAATAAACAGTCAAAGGTTCTTGAGGAAAAAAAATGAAAGCTCCATCACCACGCAATACGAAGGCAACAACATTGTGTGAATATATACGGGTACCTATCCTCTTTTTATCATCTCTCTACTGTCCATCCATCATCTACCTACCATCTATCATTCCTCTATAATCTATCTTCTAGCTATCCATCCTGACTACCATCTATTGACCACCCATCGTGTACGTATCTATAATTTATCATCCAGCAAGTATCTATCCAGCCATCTTTCATCCACCTGTCTCTTTATCATCTATTTTCTATTCACCATCTATCTGAGCATCTATCATCATCTGAGTAACTATCGCCTACCATCCATCTATTAATATCCCCGACCTTATCATGTTAGAAACTGCTTTATGCTGGAAACCTTGACATCAAACAGAGCTTGCTTCCATGGTTAGTCCCTGCCCCAAGGGTGTCTCCACCCCCCCCCATTCATACACGTACTTTCATTGATACATTCATTCTGTTACCCCTGACTTTCTTTTTCTTCATCTAATTTAGATTCTGTGGTCCATCCTGACCATCATTCGATATTAGTGTTCCATTGACGTGTGGCAAATTACCATTCTGTAGCTTAAAACAAAGTTCATAGCCAAGCACCATGGCACTTGTCTCTAATCTTAGCACTCAGGGAGTCAGAGTCAGCTGGAGCTCTGAGCGTTCTAAGTTGTCCTGATCTACATAGAAAGTTCTAGGCCAGCCAGGGATGCAACGTTAGATAAATTTTCTCAGATAAATATTTTTTAAGTTAATTTATTGTTTCACAGTCCCCCAGGAGGCCAGGAAAACTCATCTGGACTATTTGTTTTTGGTCCTCCAGGACTGGACTGGGTTCTAATTTGCTGGCCTTTGGAGGAGAACCGATGGGCCCATTCCCTTTGCCTTTTCTGACTGCAGTAGACACCCTCCAAGACACCCCAGAAACCCTCACCTCCTAGTGGGGTGAGGCACTCAGACTTCCTGCCAGCATCAGGCACTGAATCACCAGCTCTAGGGTGAGCCAGCTGGGATGTGGCTCTGTCTTCCCACCTTCTTCAAGACTCCTGGCTAAACCAAAACTGGCCAAACTCTTTACAAACTTAAGGAAGAATCCCCAAGCAAAATTACGGCTGACTTCCAGAACTACAGAGATGACAAGAAGACCAGATGTGGTGGCACTCGGGAGACTGAAGCAGGCTGATCTCTGTGAGTTCGAGGCCGGCCTGGACTACTGAGAGAGCTCCGGGACAGCCAGGGCTACAGAGTAAGACCTTGTTTCAAAATAATTATTGGGGGAGGGTGTGAATACATTCAAAGCATGTATGTATGAAATTTTCAAAGTATTAATAAAAACACTGTTTAAAAGGAAATGGCTGGAGATAATAATATGTATTATTTTAAGCCACTAAGGTTTTTTTTTGTTTGTTTCTACAATTCAAAACATGTTTTTATTATGCTTAGTTGTATGTATAGGGGTATGAAAACATGAACATGGGTACATGAAGAGGCTCTGTGCCACAGAAGTCGGAAGGCCAGGTACTTGTGACATGGCTGTTAGGAACTGAACTCAGGTCTTCTGTGGTCCCTCTCTTAAAAACAAACAAACAAACAAAAACCAAACACAAAAAACCCTTCGTGTGTGTGTGTCTCTGTGTGTGCCTGTGTGTGTTTGTGTTTGTGTGAGTGCTTGCGTGGGTTTGCATGCACACACACATGCCTGAGGAGGTGGATACCCCAGACCTGGATTTACAGACGATTATGAACTGCCTGATGTGATTGCTGGAGACTAGGCCCAGGTCCTCGGTAAGAGTGAGATGCGTTGTTCACCCCAGGGATGTTCTCAACTGGGGTAATTCAGGTGGAAGACACAGCCTGAACGAGGAAGACACAGTTGCATGGGCTGTGTCCTGGGGTCAGTGAAAAGGAAATCTCTAGCTGAGCAGGTGTGCTGTTAATCCACTGCCCTCTGCCCTTGACTGTGATTGTGAAATGATGCTGCAAATCCCTGCCTCATTGTCTTCCCAAAATGATGGACAGTGACCTGGTTGGTTTTTTGTTTGTTTGTTTGTTTGTTTTGAGAGAGGAGGGTCTCACTACTTAGAACTCGCTGTCCTGGAACTCACTCATGTAGACCAAACTGGCCTTGAACTCACAAATCCACCTGCCTCTGGCCCCTGAGTGCTGGAGTTAAAGGTGTACGGTTTACTTGGACGGTAACCTGAAACTGTGATGAATCAAACCTTTTCTCCTTTAAGTGGCTTTTGTCCCGGGTATTTTAAATCACAGCAATAGGAAAGGAAACTAAGACGACACTCATGATCCAATCACCTTGCCACAGCTACCAGCTGGGTACCAAGCCATCAACACACAAGCCTTTTGCAGGAGGGACCTTCGTTTCCAAGCTTTGATAGGTAGTGAGTATATTTACTTTGTCAGTATTTACAGTGAGAGAACGACTAACCTATAAATGGTTTACGAGTGCCTACCCTCCACCCCCAAGCATACATCGGATTTCAAATCCCCATTCACTCAGAATGTGACTACACATAGAGCTATGGTCTTTTTAGAGTAATGGTGGGTTGTTTTTTTTTTTGTTTTTTTTTAAGCAAGTGGGATGAATGCTAAGCTAATATGACTAACATCCTTAGAAGAGGAGGAGAATGGGACGAAGAGCTGATGTGATCTGATTCAAAGAGGAGAGGCACCCAAAAGCCGTGAGAGGGAACTTGTGGAGAAGCCAACCAACTGAGGAAGCAGAGTCGGAATTAATGAGGAAGACGGCTCTACCAGGCAGAAAGATGGTAAGGAGCCAGAGGACCAGGACGTGTGCTGTGAGACAGTGCTTTCTGCATGTGACAGGGAAACCGTGCCCGTGAACTTTCAACCGTATCGTTGACTGAACAAGACTAGCATGACACCGTCAGTTGACATGCCGCTGTGGATGGGGGCAATCCCGCAAGGCCCCGCCCCTCCCTATACGAAGAGCTACAGGCAATTAATGACTTGGGAGAGATGGAGAATCAGTCTGCTCCAGGGACCAGCCCCCTGGTAGATTACACAATACCAAGCAGTCGGCCCTAAACACATATACAGACGAGCAACACTAAATGGACTTAGCTGGAGGGAGGTGAGTGGGAGTGTGCGTGCGTGCGTGCAAGGGTGCGTGCACAGGTGCGTGCACGGGTGCGTGCGTGCAGAGGAATTGGATGGGGGATGTGGGAGTGGCGAGAATGTTGTAAATACAGTTCTCATGTATGAACCTCCCCAATTTAAAAAAAAATTAACATACAAAAGGCCCTGGCAGTGTAAAAAACTGGCAGTCATTAGCTCACCTGTGCTTCATGCAACCAAGCAAGCGTGCTCTGAAAAGCCCAAATTAAAGGAACCTGGGGAGGCGGGTACTATGCTAATGAGCCATAAAAGTCATTGATTGTGGACCTCACTTCTCTCTCTCTTCTTGCCCTCTGGGAACCAGGCTAGACGGCAGGCTTGGTGTACATTTCCCCTCCCCTTTAACTCTCCCTTAATAAGCTCCCTCCTTCCCAGTAATGATCCGACTAGGCCGAAGGACCTAGAAGCTTCAGCATCTGCCTTGGAGACTCACATCGGCATCTTGATCTTAGATTTTTGAGCCTCCAGAACTGTGATCTACATTTCTGCTGTTTATGCCACTGGGTCTGTAGGTACTCTCTTTCGGTGGCTCTAACTAATAATAATTCTAGCTAAATATCCAAAATTACGAAATGACAATATTCAATGTATCTCTTCCAGAGAGAGAGAGAGACAGAGAGAGAGAGAGAGAGCTAGGCTAGTCAGGGGTCTCTGTGAAGCTTGGGACTGTTTTACAGGGGTCTGGGGGCAGCGGAGGACGAGTGCTGACCCGCTTTGCTTTCAAAGGCAGAAAGGGATTGACATTGACGTCATCTGCAGAAGTGTGGTCTCTGGAGTGAGACCCCTCTGGATTGGTTGGCATGCAGAGGCGTGTTTACCAGACTGCGTCCATCTTTGATGGGCTCGGCTCTCCAAAGCAAAGCAATTGTTTGGCTTGCAGAAGCGTGTCCACTGAGGCGAGCTGTCATTGATCAGCTGAACGGGGTTGTATCTGATCCTGATAGCGACTTCCTTCCCTGGCTATGAACCAATAGAGCTTTTCCTTAGCTCCCGGTAACTTTTTTATTCTTGACAGGTAACTGTGGCCCCTAATAGACTGTCAGTGGACAGAGACAGGAAGATAGTCTGCATGACTTTTCTAAACGCACACAAACGGCCCACAGTTTGCATTCCATATGCATTCCATGTGCCTTCTTGGGGAATTTGCAAATTTGCTTGAGATCGGGTCAAGGATGTGCATATGGCCAAACTTGACTTTTATTTACTTAATTTTTAACTTGAAGATTACATTCATTTATTTGTTGTGTGCATGGGTATGAGTATGTGGACACATATATATATATATATTACGTGCACATTCTCAAGCGTGAGTGTGTGCACACATACACACACGTATTTATAAGTCTGTGAGGACAGGCTGGTGCAGATGATGTTGAACACGAATGAAACCCTGAGTCCCTCACAGCCTACAATTGTTGGGTAATTTTCCATGGAACGCTAGAATCCTTAAGTTTGGACTTACGAATGCTTCTGGCCCAGGAGAAGCTGGTGGGACCCAGAAGTAACCTGACAGAATAACCCCAAACCAAAGTGAAACCAAAACGAAACAAAAAGCGAAGGAAGAAAACAAAACAGGAGGTGGACTTAGGCCAGTTGGACCGGCTTGTGTCCAGTAATTGATGAAGAAAACTATCATGGGCGTGACAATACGGAGGCCACTGTCAACCCTGACAGGAGGGTTTTCAACGGCAGCAGGTAGACTTGGCTGTAGTCAAGGAGAGAATGAGAGTTGAGGAATGGTGTGTTCAGAGATGAAGCAGCCAGCTCTTCAGAGGTGACATGGCTCTCGCCAGCGACTGAGACAGCCGTGACCATTGTCACACAAAGATGGAGGAAGGAAGCCAGGAGGTCCCTCCACCTGAGGGATGCTAGGCTTGGAGAACTTGGGAGGTTGAGTTGGCCACTTAGACTTCGTTTTGGTGAAGTCTTGCACAGCCATTCAGGCCTTTGGGCAAGAAGCAGTAACTACAGTTGGGCTTTTGTTTTGAATGGCCACTGTGTGAGAGTGTGTGTGTGTGTGTGTGTGAGTGTGTGTGTGTGTGTGTGTGTGTGTGTGTGTATGTATGTATGTAGGTGTGCATGTATGTTCGTGTATGTGAGTGTGTGCCTGTGTGTATGTCTGAATGAGTGTATGTGTATGAGTGTGTCCATCTATGTGGATGTATATGTTTACAGCTCTTTCCCACCAAACCCTAGTTCCTGGTTTTCACCCTATGGGTGCCCTGTTTGGGGAAGCTGATAATCCCCCAGCACGTTGTAATGCAACAGCTCTATATTTTCCATAGCGACCAGCACAGCAAATGGGCCCAATTCTTACCTGTTGAGCTAGATTCTAAACTATACCCCAAGTTCAGTTATAAGGTCACAGAAAGATTTTCACAGGGATGGTAAGATGGCTTCGTGAGATGGGTAAAGGAAATTGCCACCAAACCTGATGACCTGAGTTCAATCCCCAGAAACCCGCACAGTGGAAGGAGAAAACTAACTTCTGCAAATTGTCCTCTGACCTTCATGAATGTACGCTTTCCCCCACCACACACAAATCAATAAAAATGTAACTAATTTTTTTAAAGAAATAAACTCAACTTATTTTTTTTAACTTTCACTATTATGACCTTGTGTCTGTATCAAAGTACAAATACATAAACATATATATATATATATATATATATATATATATATATATAAACATAGAGTGATGTATTTTTTTTTAAGGGGGTATAATGTGGTTTTCCTAAGAATGTAGCTTCCAGATGCATTCATTCGGTTAGCAGCATTTTTAAGTCAAATGTCGTGTACTTAAAAGGCCTTCTGGTCTCTCCTGAGGTGTTGTGACAAACTGGGCTTCCAGCTTAAAAAAAACAAAACAAAACAAAACAAAAACACCTCAATGACCATGTACAGGATCTACCGTGGATTTTCATTTCAGAAAGGTCACGGGGAATGGATTAAGGGTACAAATGCCAGAGGATAGGACACGGAGCAGGAATTCAGGCTGGGGTTGTGGTGGCCTTCACCGAATTGGAAACAGTGAGGTAGGGAAGGAGGAAAGAATTATTTTAGGAGACAGCATCAGGGACGCTGGTGATTGACGGGATATACCACGTGTGGCAGGGACAACCTCTATGTCTCTGCTCTAGGTCCCTAAGATGACTCTCTGAGGAAGGGAGTCACAGTCTGAGGGAAGGAGGTAGAGTGTGTTCCCTCTCTAGCAGAAAAGACTTTAAGGTCTGAAAGTAGAGCTGGGACGCCATGAAACTTGAAAATGGTTCAAAAATCAGAGGAAGGGGCCAGGGGAGACGGCTCAGATGGTAAAGGGCTTGCTGTACAAGCATGAGGACCGGAGTTCAAATCCCCAACGTCCATGTTAAAAAACAAAACAAAACCAAAAAAAAAAAAAAAAAAAAAAAAAAGCTGGCCAAGGTGACAAGGACTTGTTATTACAGTGCTGCAGGCAGAGACAGAGAGACCTCTGAGGCCCACTGGCCAGTTAGTCTAATTGAATGAGTGAAATCCAGATCCAGTGAGAGACCCTGTCTCAAAACACAAGATGGAGAATGATTGAAAATGACTCCCGATGTCAACCTCTGGCTGACACGCACACAAGGGCGGAGAGGATGACCCCAGCTTTTGTGGAGGCTGAGATAAGAGGCTCACAGGTGCTGGTACCCACTGAGCCATCTTGCCTGCACCAGCTTGTTTGTTTTAAGGGGAGATAGATTTTGTTTTTTACCGGAAGTCAAGACATTAGATCCATCCATGTGGATCCCCCAGGAGTGGACAGAATCCCGGGGAGACCGAAAGAATGTGATTGGGGATTCAAGGTGTGGTTTAGAAACCATGAGGGAGACTCTGATCTGCCAGGGATCCAATGTGGAAAATAAACCCAGCCACCTTTTGATGACCTCAACACTAAGGCTTTTACCATCTAATTGGGAAGATGACTTTCAATTCAGAAAAATTCAGATGACTTTCAATTCAGAAAAAGCTCACTGGGAGAGTGCTTGACCAGCATGTATGAGGTCGTAGGTTCAATCCCTGGTAACAGGCATAAGTAAACAAAAATAAAACCTTACAAAACCCAAAGAACTTCTCTAAGATCCTTGGACAAAGATGTGACCTCACTATTTTACAACTTCCTCTCCTAGTGTTGTCCAAATGGCAGAATCTGAAGAATATGAATTGTCCAGACTGGGGATCTAGCAAAGAGTTGTCCAGAAAACAGAGACTACCATAATAAGAAAGGAGACCTTGACTCACACTGAGTATTTATAACGCTGCGGCCACAATATTTACCGACCCATCCATTCATCCCTCTGTCTAGGAAAGGATATATACTTTGTGGATGAGGTGGTTAACCAGACCACAAAATTTATCTGTCCATCCATTCATCCCATAAGAATCTTGTGAATGGGATGGTGAGCCAGAAAGGCAAGAACTATTCGTAACAAAGCAGTAGGTTGATCGTATTATCTCAGTGTCTGATGAGGGAAGAAATTGGCAAACTATGACCCATTGGGCAAAATGTGTCGTCCACTGTCCGTTTTGGGATGGCCCACAGGCCATAGTTTGTGTTTGGTTTGTTTGTTTGCTTGCTTGCTTGTTTGTTTTTGAGATAGGGTCTTATAGTCAGTCATAGTAGGCAGGGCTTAAGAATTGAGTGACCAGGCCTTGTCCGATTCTAACCAGTTCCTTGGTGGGAAGGAACCATCATATGAAGTGAAGAGTATTGGGCAGAATATTGTAGAAATTATAGGTGGTGGGGGAAGGGGCTGAATTTATGCGTGAGTGTGGGCATGTGCACAGCTTTTTTTGTTTGTTTGTTTCTTTTCTTTTTGTAGAGACCAGAGGGCATCTTTTGACAGTTGGTTCTTTTCTTCCATTTTGTTTTTGAGACACAGTCTGTTCTGTTCCTTTTTTGTTTTTTTTCCCTACAGTGCTGCATGCTGCATACCTAATGCTAAATGTCCAGCAAGCTTCCAGGAGAGTCCCTTATTTCTGCTGCTCATCTTGCCAAAAGGAATGCTAGGCTTACAGAGGCTCATCGAAGCCCCCCCTCCCCCACCCCCTTTTAAAATGCACTGTGAGCTTGAGTTCCCGTTACCAGACTTACTGTGGGCAGGACTTTTTTTTTACCTACCCAGGCATCTTGCTGGCCCAGATTGTATTTATGACTATTAACGACCCCAACTATACATCTGGAATTTTCATTTACTCTAGTCAATAAATTTTCCTTTTTATTGAAGCCAATTTGAAGTTAAAATATTGTTTTAGATCCCAGGCCATTGATGTAATTTTTTTTCCCTCTTTTCCCCCACTGACAGTAAATTCTACAAGAACAGATGGTAAATATATCTTGTTCGCCGGTACAGTCTCCTTGCCTAAGACCATGTCTGACATGGCAAGCATTGCTCAGTGTATGGGACTGTTTTTGTTATTCATTTCATATTGATCTCACCCCAATCCCAACAGGCTCATTTCCATGCAACACAATGTTTGGCTTTATTTTAGTTCATTTCTACAGCCCCCAGACCCCAGTATATGTTCCAAATATAATAGCTCCCTTTGTACCACGAGAAATAAGAGAAGAGATACCACGTCTGTTTTAATAACAGTCGCATCCTGTGGACCCAGCACTGCCTAACCTACAAAACCCTACTCCCTAATCCTCGTTGATAGAACCATAGACTAATTGGATTGATAAATGGTAAGCCTGCATGAAGTCAACGCCACTGTGGTTGGTAGAAGCTTCCGGAATGAAAAGCTGTGACTTTTTTGGGGGGTCTGCAAAGAGTCACATGACCAATTTTCTGCAGTTCTTGAGAGACGAGCAAAATTCTTGCAGAAGCCAACAGTGAGTTAGTTAGGGCTTCAGAGAGAGCTCCCTTCCCCCACCAATTTAGGTTGACTCCAGTTGTTCTGGTTTAGTCCCTCTCAAGAGCTGTTAGCTGTTGTTAGCCAGAATCAGGTTCGTTCTATTACCATGGAAACTGCAGCTGGACTCGGGGAAGGATGGCTAAGGAATGGGCAGGGATTGAAATTTTCCAGCTCTCCAGGCTGTGTGTGGAGGGGCGAAAATCTGACCAGCATACCACTGGGTCTCAATAAACTTAATGAACATTCAATGTTTAATGAGGATATGAGACCAAAAAAATGAACCATGCTACTGTATGGGAGCTCTCAATTAAGGCCACACAAATAAGGGCTGGAGAGACGGCTCAGTGGTTAAGAATGCTTACCACCCTTACAGAGGACCTGGCTTGGAGTCCAAGCCCTTAAGTTGGGTAGTTCAAAGCTACCTGTAACTCCAAACTCCAAGTGGATCAGATCTCTCTGGCCTCTGAAGGGACAACTGCACTCCTGTGCATACTCTCTCTCTCTCTCTCTCTCTCTCTCTCTCTCTCTCTCTCTCTCTCTCTCTCACACACACACACACACACACACACACACAAGCACACACACAAAATTTAAAGTTTTTTTTTTTTAAGAAAAAAGATGATAAAAAGCTTTACACAGCACAGCTTTTTTATAAATTGCAATTTGTTGGGCAACGGTCTCCTGATGTCCTTTGACTGTGTAATTGTTTGGAGGTACTTATTTATAAATTCCATTACAGTACAGTTTTCTTTCTTTCTCCAGCTCTTTCTTTTTTTTTTTTTTTTCTAAAAGGAGAAAAGCCGTCTTCCCCCTCAGACTCAACAGTTGCTTTAGGGTGCCAGACAAAATACAGGACAGCCAGTATATCCAAGTTGGACATTCTTATGTGTGTGTGTGTGTGTGTTTTAAATTGTTTATCTGAAATTCAAATTTAGCTGGGTTAGTCTGTGTTTCTCTTTTCATTTGCTAAATCTGGAAGCAGCAGCCCTCACACTAGGGCTGCTTTGTAGCAAAGGCAGCATTGGTTGTTATCAACTCCTCTATTGGCCCATTCACCTAGCAGGGGCTTTAGACACTGCAGTCTTTCAACGCTAAGTCAGCCACTGGGAAAAGACTTATTGAGTGGGTTAGGAATGCAGTTCAGTTGACGGGAGTGCTTGTCTAGCATGAATGAGACCCTCAGTTGGATCCCCAGGACTCAGGAAAGGGAGGCAAGATGATCAGAGGTTCAGAGTCATCTTGGCTATCATAGCTAGTTTGAGGCTAGCCTGAACAACACCAGATTTTCATCTTAAAAAAAAAAAAAGAAAAGAAAGAGAAAAACATGTCACAGAACACCTATTCCCTGCCAATTACCATTGTTGACGAAATAAATACTTCATGGGATCCATGTCTTCTCCCTTTCTCAGAGCCATAAAAATCATAGATATGCCTTCCCCCCCTCCAACATAATGAAATCTATTGAAAATATGATTAAAGTAACTCCAAACTGGGAACTTACTTTGACAGGATTGTAGGCTGTAGTGTAAAAGGAGTACGCCCAAATATGCTTCTCAAAGAACTTCAGATTCTTGGGTCTAATACACAGAGTCATTTGTCCATTGCCCATCTTCTACAGAGGAATCCGAGAGTAGCCTCTAGCCTGTGTAAACACTGGGAGCCTGACTTGGAAACAGATGGGCAAGGTAGGGCTAGATGCTCACAGAGAGTGCCTGGGCCAGAGCTCATAGGCATCTAAGCAGGTAAATGTCTCAGGTGTCTGCCCTCAGCAGCCCACTGGGAGTCAAGGATTCAGGTGATGACTGCACAGCCCAGATTCCCTAAGGGCTGAAAGATCCTGGAACCAGAATGTACAGTAAAAGCCCGGGGGGCCTTCTCCTACCCTCCCCCCCCAACCCACACACAGCTGATGTGTGTGCTCTCCGAACTTGGTGTTCCTAATTAGCATGGGCCAGAGAGGGAGAAAAGCTCTAAGAGGCTAGCCAAGATACCTGACCTGTAAGTCGCTTTATTGAAATTTGATTCATGGAAGTCAAAACTGCACCTAGCATACAACTCGGTGTTGTTTTAAGGAAATTTATGGAGTGGTAGGTTCCTTGCTGCGGATCCGTTTCTGGATCACCTGTGGGCTATCACCAGCATTCACTTCCAGAATACTCCCTTCCACCCCTCACCAGGAAAAAGGAAAGCACACAAAAAGCCCCTTCCCATCAGCCCACTTGTGTGGGTTGTGACTCCCAGCCCTCAAGGAGGCACCCATCTGTCTTTAGGTCTTCCATTCCCAACATTTCATTTAAAAAAAAAAAAAAAAAGGAATCTTCACAATTCCTCATCACTTCTTTTTAACGAACAGCCGGTTCACCAGGAGTTTGGGACCACCCTTAAATGTTTTAGAAGTTCAGAAGCCCACTGCTGGAAGCTCAGGTGAGTTACTCTTGAGTGTGTCTGGAAAGAAGAGGGTCTGGTCACTCCCCCACCCCCCTTAGCTTTGGCTTCTTTGGCTGATTTCTCTTGAGCTTCCACTGAACCCGCTTGTTATTTTCTAATTTACAAGAAGGATGCTACCTGGCGTGGCTTTGAATTCAAGCCTTCTCCCTTGCTAGGTTGTGTGACTCTTGCATCATGGTTTGCAGGGAACACCAGTTTCTGGGTTAAATGAGTTAACTGAAGAGAAAGTTATTGCATAGACCGAGTCCATCTGGCTGGAAACAGCCTTCTATTTCCTGCAAGGATTTTTAATTTTATCCATCCATCTATCCATCCACCCAACTCTTCATGTACTCTAAAGGAAAAAGACAAACAGACCGGGTATGATGGGAAACGCCTTTAGTCCCAATAGGCAAAGGCGCTAGGCTCTCTGAGTTTGAGGCCAGCTTGGTCTACACAGAGTTCCAGGCCAGTCAGCGCTACTTTTCTCCAAAAAGTAAAAAAAAAAAAAAAAAAAAAAAGTGAAGCAAAGATAAAATCCTAACCGAGGTTCCATGGCTTCAGAATGGCTATTCTAACTGTATAGAAGTCCACTCAGATATATAAAGTTTGGGATAGGGCAAGGGTTTGAGTGGCTATTAATCGAGCTCTTTGATGTTTTTATTTTTGAGTTGAGTTCATCCTCTCTGTATTTAGAAAGGAATCTTAAAAAGAAAATAACATTTTTGTGTGTGCATGAATGTAGGTACATGCCTTCTACTGTGTGTAAATAGAGGCCAGGGGACAACTTTCAGGGGTTGGTCTCTTCCAGTGTGTGGGGACCCTGGGTTACCAGGGTTGGCAACAAAGTGTTATTACCCACTAAGCCATCTCGTCTACCCTACCTATCTAAAGATGGTCTCTAGGCCAGGGTAGCCTCCCAACATCCTATGTAGGCAAGCATGACCCTTAACTTTCTCTACCTTTGCTGTGCTGGGATCAGGACATGCATGACTACGTGTGGTTGTATGTTGTGCTGAGGATTGTACCCAGGGCTTAGAACTTGCTAAGCAAACATTTACCAACAGATCACACTCCTAGCTGGGATCCTGTGTTTGGGGAGAAATAATGATGGTATTAAATATTGTTGGCAACCCCCCTTTTGTGATTTTTATAACACAAAACTATTTGCTCACTTGCAGTGGGTGGGAATTTATTCCTCCATCCTCCAAGATAATTTTGATAATTTTGGCAGTTAATATTTTTTCAACAATGGCTGTTCAATTCTGGAAAGGAGGCATTTGCTTGATCTGTGCAGATTTATTTGAGTGTAATCAAATGCTATCGTGTTCAGAGCATAATCTGAGGGTGTAGAAACGGGTTAGAGTCCCGACTTCTTCCCAACAGATAGGGTTCTTGGGCAGTTTTCTTAACCTTTTGAGACCCCGGCTTCCAGCACAGGAATGGGTAACAACGGCTGCTCCCTTCCCTGGCTGTCAGGGGATTAGCTGGAAGTCTCCATGTAAGCACAGTACCTGGCAGCGGAGAGAACATTGCACAACCGTCAGCTGTTGTTATTTTCATTATGTTGAGTTCCTTCCAATTAAAATCACTGG
This sequence comes from Cricetulus griseus, assembly GCF_003668045.3. NCBI lineage: Eukaryota > Metazoa > Chordata > Mammalia > Rodentia > Cricetidae > Cricetulus > Cricetulus griseus. The sequence continues at coordinate 24,735,494 of NC_048602.1, read as the reverse complement.
GGGATTGTAAACCTCTGTGAACCAGTTAATTAAAATGAACTGGGAAGAACTCCACTGGTTTCTAGGCCTTGGCATGCTTTGTGGAACGGGTGAATTATCTGTTCCTTGAAAGTTGGAAGGAAGTTTCTGCTCCCACTAAAGTCACCATTTCGAGTCATGCCTTTTCTTTCCTTTTTGGGGAGGGGGCCTGTTTTGGAATACTTCCCCGACATTTAAATAAGGGATTTTTTTTTTTAATTTAGTCCTAAGAATGGGGTCAGCCAATTCTTTCTGTAAAAACCAAAATGGCACAGGGGTAACACACTGTATTAAATATGTAAGGTCTTAAAAAAAAAAAAAAGAAGGGATTTTGAGAGCCCATCCCTTGTGAAGGGATGCTCTCTTGACCTGGACACATGGGGAAGGGCCTAGGCCTGGCCCAGGATGATGTGGTAGACTTTGGGGAGCCCCTTTTGAGGGCCTTACCCTGCCTGGGGAGTGGAGGGGGGATGGGCAGGGGCAGGTGGGATGTTGGGGGGTGGGGAGGGAGAGGGAGAAGGGATTGACGTCTGAAGCAAGCTTGTTCCTAATTTGAACTAATAAAATAAAATAAAATAAAAAACCAAAATGGCAAGTTTTCAGACCTTGTGGCACATATAGTACCTTCTTTTTTAAAGGGCTGTTTTTAAAGTGTGTGTGTGTGTATGTGTGTGTGTGTGTGTGCATACATACACGAGTGCATGCCTGAGTTGCAGAGACCAGGAGGGGAGCATTAGATTCCCGGGAGTGGAAGCTAACAGGTGGTTTTGAGCTGCCTGTGTGGGTGCTGGGTCTTGAACCCGTCTTCTGGACGAGCAGCCTGTGTTCTTAACTACTGAGCCATTGCCTCCAGCCCTTCAATCTGGGTTTTAATGGCAATCAATTACTTAACCATCAAGCCATGTGTGGTTGGACCCGTCGCCCCAGCCTCTCTGTACCATTCCTCCTCTGGAAAATGGGATTTACTGATAGTACCTGCTGTAGACAGGTGCCATGGGGATTTGATAAGCTAACTAACAGCTATTAAGTCCTTAGAGGTTTTCCTGGCACTTATCAGCTGTCGATATTAGCTTGATTACTTTGGAATAAGCTATACTTGGGGTTTAAAATGCCTGTGCTGCATAGTTAAGATGTCTCTCTCTCTCTTCTTTTGCTGCTGTTAAAATGCATAATGCATGAGAATTATTCCTCGGAAGGGTGAAGCAAGTTGTCTATAAAATGACAAGGGCTCGGAGCACATTTTGATGAAAGCGCTCCTTTGACATTGCCAAGTTCTTAGTATCTACCTTTCCAGGATGATAACATTTCATTATGGCTTTCAAATTTAATAGCCTAGAAATGTACCCAGTGGTTACTGAAGAGTTCAGACATCTGGCAGATTCAGGCTTGATTCTGAGACCTGCCACCCTTGCTAACTTGTAACCTGGAGGACAAAAAAGAAAAAAAAGACACTAACCTTTCAAGGCTCACCTCTCTTCTGTGAAAGCTGGCTCAAAAGGACAGTTATCTCACTGGGTCGTTACAGAAATTAAATACAACTTGTGTAAAGAGTCTGGTGCAGGAGGGGGGGCTTATACGCTGTAAAATTTTAATGTGATAGCTATTATTTTTTACTCTCCTCCAGGGCATTCACTCAGGAAGATCCATTTAAGATTAAAAGCCATTTGCTGGGTTCTTCAATGAGCAGTGTCCCCCTATTAGGGTGGGTCCGAAATGCCTAACTGTGGAGAAAGATGGCTAAGAGTTAAGGGTGCTCACTGCTCTTAGAGGGGACCAGAGATGGTTGCCAGTATTCACCATCCAGGCAGCTCACAACTGCCTGTAACTCCAGAAGCAGGGGCTCCCACCCTCTCGTTTGGTATCACACACACACACACACACACACACACACACACACACACACACACACACACACAAACCTCATATACCCGTGCACATAATTTAGAGTAAAAATAAAATGTCAATGGGGCTATCTGACTCAAATATTGTGAGGATTAACTGCAAAATATATTTGTTAGGGGGCTAGGTGTGTGTGTGTGTGTGTGTGTGTGTGTGTGTGTGTGTGTACGTTATGAAAGTATGTGTAGGTACATGTTTGCTGTGTGTGTTCAGACATGTGGAAGCCCAAGGGTGACGTTGGAGTTTTTCTCAATTACAGTCCCTTCTATGAACTGAGGCAGAGACTCTCAAATCAAAAAAAAAAAAAAAATCAAGTCTATATTTATACTTTCTGACTTGTGTTTTACTTAGTCTTCGCATATATTTGTTTACAGTGGGGACGTGTGTAGAGGTCAGAGGACAATGTGTGCGAGTCGGTTCTCTCCCTCTAACATGTTGAGCCATCTCGACGGCTCCCGTGTTTAGATGTGGCCTCCCTGTTGGCTCTTCCTGTCCCCTTAGCTCTGTTCTATGGTGCAGCTGGGTAGGGGTGGATTTTCTCTTTTGCCCCAGTGAGCTAACATTGAGGTTGTGGATGCCATTACTCCTAGTTCTCACCCTGTCCTAGAGCACCGGCACGTGAGAATGGATAGAAATTATGGCAGATTTCGGGGCATGAGGGAGATTTGGGTCCTGGCAAACCTGGTGCCATGGTATACCGGAAGTTGTGGCTCTCTGAACTTTCCAGTTTGGAAATGACTGACAGGGCCCGGAAGGGGTCTGATTCCCTTCTATTAGTAATTCTTTAGCTGCCATCTCATGATACGCTGGTGTGTGTTTGTACGTGTGTGTGTGTGTGTGTGTGTGTGTGTGTGTGTGTGTGTGTGTGTGTTTGTGTGTTTGTGCTCGTGCGTGCACACACGCATGACTGCCAGTGTACATGTGTCCACCCAGGTGAAGATCAGAGGACAACTTGCAGGAGTCAGTTCTTTCCAGCATGTAGGTCACAGGCTGGGACTGAGATCACCAGGTTTTGCTCTAAGTGCTTTTACCTGGTGAGCCATCTTGTTGGTATTTAGACTTAGCAGCAGTGTTTGTGGAAAAGCTGGTTATCTTTAACGTCAATGTTTAGCTTTAGATTATGTAACTCCTGGAGCAGTGAAAAATAAAAAAAAAAGAAATTTCAAGTTTTCTTTAAGAAAGCTTCATTGGGCTGGGCTAGAGATGGCACATGGCTTTAATCCCAGCACTCTTGAGGCAGAGGCAGTTGGATCTCCTGTAAGTTCGAAGCCAGGACAGCCAGGGCTAAAAAGAACCCCACCCCAAAAAGAAGCTTGGTTGGATTTTCATCACCGAAGAATTCAATGTAGATCTGCATATGAATTTATGTATCACACACACACACACACACACACACACACACACACACACACACACACACTCCCAAGAAAGTGTTTATTTATTTTGTAAATTAGTGTTTATTGTAATCTGACTATTCAAGCACAGAGCCAGCTAGTCCTGAGGACTTCCAGAGCTCTGGGGGAGACCTCCAGAGTCCCCACTTAACGTCTCCACTTACATTAAAATAAGCAACTCGGCTGTTACATATCCCAGAGACCTCTTACTCTCATGCCTTGCCTGCGTTCTGCATCTCAGATATCCACTAAATAAAACTTCTGTCAACCCAATCTCCCCAGACGCGATCACAGGGCTAATGTCTGATGCCTTTTCTCTTTGCCACACATATACAAATCATTAGCAAGATTTATTTATATAGTCTTCAAAGAAAGTCTTGAAGCTGTCTGCTTCTCCCTGTCTCCGCTGTTACTCTGCTCAGAGTCTGTGGTTCTCCATCTAGGCAGCTGCCTCGGGGCTGGCCTTTCCTCTCCCTCTCTTTCATATTTCTGGTCTCCTAGCTCTCCACAGAACAGCCAGAATCATCTTAAAATGGCTGTTGCCCAGCCTCATTTAAAAGTATTCATTCAGACACCCCTTACTGTATTTAGGACTTTGGGATTACATTTTTTCCTAGCTTTTTGCTCTTTTTCTTCTCTTTTCTTTACATTTTTATTTTTCCATTTTCATGTGTGTGTGTGTACGTGCATGCATGTGTGTGTACGTGCATGCATGTGTGAGAATATGGGTTTGGGTCACATGCGGGCATATGTGTGTGCGCATGCCTGAGTGTGTACATATTTGTGTGTGTGAAGGTGTGTGTGCATGTTTGTATGTGCACATGCGTGTTCACACATGTGTGTTTGCCTATGCAGACGTGGAAGCCAGAGGCTGATCTCTACAGTCATCCTCTGTCGATCTTCCATCATTAAGGCAGGGCCTCTTAAGCAAACCCAGAGCTCTCTGATACGGCTAGTGCGGCTAGTCTTGCTAGCCAGCTTGCTTCCATGACCCCTGTCCTGGCTTCCCCAAGCTGGCATTACAAGCATGCTGCCATGCTCACCCAACATTTATTGCTGGTCCTGGGGATTTGCACTCTGATTTCCATGCCTGAACCACTGAGCCGTCTCCCCAGTTCTTTCTATCTGAAATTGGACGGAAAGTCTATTGGCCTTGACTCCTGATGAGTTGCTCGCTCTTCCGTACCCACGCAATCTCATCAGTCCCATTCCACGAGGCCCCACACTGTCCCCCAGACATTCTCGTGGTTTGTCTGCCTGCCTGCTTGCCTTCTTTCCCTTCTTTCTTTTATTTATTTTCCTAGCATTTATGGTTTTGTACAGCGTAATTTTATCCATCTGGAATGTTCTTGCTCTTCCCACACCTGGCTCATCTTAAAATTTAGTCTTAGCTTCGCTTCCTCAAGTTTTTTTTTTTTTTTTTTTTTTTTTTGATTACTCTGTGTCTCCCGGGAAAAAAAAAAGCCCTCCCCAATTTGCATCTTTCTCTTCTCCCCCTCTTCCCTCCTCTTCCTTCTCCTAAGTGTTTAGCATAATCTTTGTAAGTTTATCTGTCAGCTTTACGGGATGTGTCTTCTAAGCCAGAGACTAAAACTCTAGAGACATAGTTAATTAAATAAATGAATTCACGTGGGAACCACTTTAATTTCATTTGAAAGGAGCCGTACCCATGACCTGGCATTTGCCCTTAATCCGTAGTAGGGGCCCAAATATTGACTGGAGGCCAGCCGCATCCACTTTTACTTCTGTGGACTCTTGTCTATTGCTATCAGCGGCTCCTGACTCGCAGAGACTTGACTTTGCATTTTATTTCTGACGCTGGGATTGGGGGAGTGCAATTTGCATCCATTGGCAATTGTATTTTGGATTTTGATCTTTTTCCCAGGGTACCAATATGTGCTATGATGCTCTCTAGGGAATCTGGGCAGGAAGCCATCACTCCCAATCAGCCACATGAGCACGAGGCTCAACAACAGATACCTTCTTTGTAAATTTAAATTTAATTTTTTTTCTCGTTTTCGGGCCAGGGTCTCATGTAGCCCAAGCTGGACTCAAATTCACTGTGTAGCTAAGGGTGACCATGGATTTCTGAACCTGTTGCCTCCACCTCCCAATTGCTGGATTATGAGTGTCCGTCAACACATGAAGCTTTGTGTAGTACTAGGGGTCAGATACAGGGCTTTGTGCAGGCTGGACAACTGCTCTATCCACCAACCTACACTGCCAACTATAAACACATACCTTACAGTGTTCACGTGGTTAAGCTATGTTTGTAGGTAAGATTTTTTTAATTTAATTTCCTTAGTATGTATTTCTTTTGCATATATAATGTATGTATGTATGTATGTATGTATGTATATGTACTACATTAATGCCTGGTGCCCAAAGAGGCCAGAAGAGGTCTTTGGATCCCTTGGAACCAGAGGAGGATGGTTGTGAGCTGCCATGTGGGTGGGTGCTGGGAATCAAACCCAGGTCCTCTGCAAGTGCAGCAAGTATTCGTAACTGTTTCGAGCTTGAGATATTTTCACTTTACAAAGAGAAGGTTTACTTGAACGTAGTGCCACCGTCAGTAGAGGGGCATCTGTAGTTTTGTTTAGAAGTTAAAACACTGGGGCTGGAGAGATGGTTCAGTGGTTGCTGCTTGTCCAAAGGATTGGCTGTCTGTAACTTCAGCTGCAGGGGATCCATCACCTTTTCCTGGCCTCCTTGGACATGTGCTGTGCAAGCACACACACACACACACACACACACACACACACACACACACACACCACAATTAGACTGAATCTTAATAAACAACTAGAAAAGTCTAAACAAATCATTTTAAGGAGATTGAATCTATATTGAAAGCCTCCCAAGAGGAAGGCTCAGGACATGAAGACTTGAGTTGTAAATCCAACCAACTATTGGACGAAGAAGCGATGTTAGCACATCTCAGACAAGGTTCAAAGGTACTGCAGAGAAGGGAATGCTGGCACAGCCATTTCCCAAGGCCAGCATTATGCTAACACCAAATCCAGGCCGTGATACCACAAGAAAATAAAAGTTACTTTTCCCGATGAATGCAGAAGCAAAAATCTTCTACAAAATACCGGCCAATTAAGTTTAGCTCATTTAAAGATTATGTACCATGCTCAAGGGGAGGGGAGGGTGGTTTAACAGTCACTAGTCACGCTCTGTGACGTAGGCATACTACTTCAATCTAAGAGGACCAATTCATAGCTTGGTAGACGGAGAAAGAGTATTTCTAAGTTCAGCATCCTTTCTGAATAAAGACTCAGAGAGCTAAGTGGAGTAGGTGCACACCTCAACACCACAAAGGCCATTTTTGATAAATCCAAAGTAACATAATAATGATAAAACAAAATACAGGAAAGTTTTTCCTCTAAGAATCAAGGCAAAAAAATTTTTTTTTTTTAAGACAAGGTCTGTCTATGTCCTGGCACTCACAATGTAAACCAGGCTGGTCTCAAACTCACAGAGCTCCTCCTGCCTCTGCCTCCCGAGTGCTGGGATTAAAGGTGTGAGCCACCATGCCTGGCAAGACAAAACCTACATTCTTTTACCATGTCTTGTCAATATGATCCTGCTGTTCCTACTCAGAACAGTAACATCAAGGGGGAAAAAAAAGGCATAGAAATTAGAAAATAAAAAGGTAAGATGATCTGTTTGCACTTGACAAGATCTTATATATTGAAAACTCTTAAAGATAATGTAAACATAGCCTGCCAGAATTAATAGATTAATTCGGTAAACTTGTAGGGTATGAAAATCAAAATAGAGAAATTGGTACCTTGTACATCAACAATAGACTCTCTGCAAAAGAAATCAAGGAAACCAGGCCGATAAGATGGGGTCAAGGCAATTGCTGCCAAGCCTAACTACATCCTTAGTTCAATCCCCTCCACCCCATATTGTGGAAGGAGAGAGCTAATTCCCAAAAGTAGTCCCTGAGCACTGGAAGACACTGATGAAAGAAAGCTCAGGATATCAACAAATGGAAATCTTTCTCATGCTCACAGATTTGAAAATTATTACTTAAACATCAGCACCATGCAGTGTGGCCTGGAGACTCGAGGTACTCATTGAAATCCTAATGAAAAACAGAATAATTTCTGAAAGTATTATATAACAGGCAAAGATGAGCTAGAAATGGACTAAAGATTTGAATTCCAGATAAGACTTATTGTCTATGGGGCAATTAAAAAAATGTGTGATACCTAACTCATAGAAAAGAAAAAAAAAAAGGATGGGCTGGTTTAGAAAACCAATTTGAAGCTTCCACACAATAGGGAAAAAGTCCAGTGCAAAGGCCACGTAGGAAATGAGAGAAAATACATGTAAGCCCTGTATCTGACAAATAGTATCCTAAATGCCTATGGAACTCAAAAGCAGCAACAAAAACAATTGAAAAAATAAAATAAAATAAAATCACTCTATTCTAATTAGCTCACTGACTAAGATATCACACAGCATGTCTAAGGAAGAAGACATTCCAACAGGAGCCAAGTTCTAAATGCTATCAATCCCCGTGAACTTCTGTACAGGGAGAAAGACCAGGATGAAGTCCTCGAGCTTTGCTCGGATTTTTACACTGTCACTGTGGCGTACATGTTTATGTACTCACACACACACACACACACAGAGCTATGACGGGTTATAAATTAGAAACACATTTGTCTTTATGACCACTTTCATGAATCAAGTTTTTTCCCCTTCTTCATCACCTGCTATAACCCTTTGGTAGTCTCCTTTCCTATAATCACACTTACATCTGCATATGTGTGTGTATATGTCTATATATGTATATATATATATATATATATATATATATACATACATACATATACACACAGGTATACATTATAGGCTGGCATCTACATATGGCAACCAGAGTGCTTTGTTTTTCCCTGAGTGTTGGTCACTAACTTTATGTTTTTCCCAATCCATCCATTTTCCTTCGAGTTTTGTGATTTCAGTTTTTCTTCACAACTCAGTAATATTCCATTCCTCCCCGCCCCCCCCCAAGGAATTTTAAGACGACAAGGACAAAGGACTCCAAGGGCCGTTTATCAGCCGGAGCCATCAGGTATGTGAAAGCACGCTCGGTGATGATAATGGTTGGGGAAAGGCAAGCTGAAACCACACTGAGCTGTTACCTCATACCTTCTAGAATTGTGTTTTTTTGTTTTTTTGTTTTTAAAAAAAAACAATGTATGGCCATGGATGTAGAGAGCAGAGAAGTCTTGTTACGGAGGTATAAATAAATATAACCATTGTAGAAAACTACAGGGAGGTTCACAAGTATATATTAAAACATACCATTGCATGGCATCAATGTATGGGGTTGATACCTACCGATTCGTACCTACCTTAAAAGACAGGGAGCCAAGCCATTTTAGATGTACAGCTGCTAATTTAAAATCATAGTAAGAGATCCGGCACAAGTGAGGATAACACTTTTAAGTGCAAAGACTTTTTTGAAACGAAAGATTACCTGGTAGCATCACTTTACATCCCTTCCGAATCTCCTCAGCTTGATAGGGAACAGCTGGGTTCTCCTCTGCTGGAGCCTTCTGGCCTGTTACGGTGTCACAGGTCGCACTGCCTCAGGAAGAGGTCACTGTACACTTGGAAGCAACAATTGTTGTAAGCAATGACAACCATACTATGTCCATATGTGCATGATGCATGTTCCAGGGCACATGCGTGTGCAGGAAAATACTAGGGGTCATTGTCTGTTGTCTTCCTTAACCACTTTCCAGTTTATGTTTTGAGACGGGGTTCTCTCACTGAACCTGAAACTCCCCAATTAGGCTACACTGGCTGGCCAGCAAGCCCCAGGGATTGTTCTGTCTGTCTCCCCAGCACTGGGATTCAAGGAGGTCAACTGACTAGCGTTTTACTTTGTTGGTGCTGGGGATTGAACTTTATACCTACAGGAAGGAGCTCTACCGACTGAGCCGTCTTCCCCAGCCCAAATGGAAATTTGACTTTTGACTGATGTGGTCCCATAAGTTTGTGAGTGCATACTCTGAGCTAATGTCTATTTAGTACCAATTTGGAATGATAGAGACGGGTTTTTTTTTAAAATGATGATAGAGATATTTAATGACAATGGATTTTTTTCCCCCAGTTTTTTAAGTTTTAAACTAGAGTGTTTTATATATGTCTCTCTCATAGATGAACATTTTGTGGAGACTGTATCTTTTCAAGAATGTTGAAAGCAGGGGCCGGAGAGATGTCCCAGAGGTGAAGGGCACTTGTTACTCTTGCAGAGGACACAGGTTCGGATCCCAGTCCCCATGTGGAGGTTCACAACCATCTCTGGCTCCAGTTTGAGGGGGAATAGAATGCCCTTTTCTGGCTTCCTCAGATGCAAATGCAAAGGCAAAACATGCATTTAAAAAAAAAAAAACCCAAACCCATAAATCTAAAAACTAGAATTTTAAAAAGCAGCCAAGTGCTTTCATTAACAAAAAAGGAAGCCGTTATCATACTCTAATAGGTGGAGAGAAAGAGAAATGAAATGGTGGTAAAGGGCTGTTTAAGGACATACTGGCTAAGAATTCTGCAGAGCAGAAGACAGACCACCCCCACCAAAACTGGTCACTGATATTCCAATTCTAAAGGCTGAGGAAGGAAACCAGCATCCTTAGAAAGAGACATTATATCTGACTCGTCTTTGGTGTTAGGTGACAAAGGAATAATAAATATTGTCAGGACAAAGAGAAAACATAGAAGCAGGATCTTTAAACCCTTACCTGGCTACGCTGTTACTCAAAAAATGTCTTTTAAAGGTGTTTCAATAAGGGGGGGGATGAACCTGGAAGGAAGGAGGGAGACTTAAGAATGAATGACTTGGCAATTTATCGGTCCATACGATTAATATTTTCCACTATAAAGTGGATTTTGGGGGTGGCTGGGGGTTAAAGTGTATGATTAGCTGGGTGCCGTGGTGCATGCTTTTAATCCCAGTGCTCAGGAGGTAGAGAGGAGCAGATTAATGTCTGTGAGTTCAAGGCCAGCCTGGTCTACATAGGGAGTTCCAGGGCAGCCAAGGCTACGAAGTGAGACCCTGTCTCAAAACAAAACAAAAAGCCAAACCTAAATGAACAAGCAAGCAAGCAAAAGGTATAGCTACCATTATGGTAGACGTGAGCAACTGAACACATTGCTAAGGTGTGCCAGAGTTTCTGCTTTTAGTACATTTAGTATGTTTTTTTCTAATGTTTGTATATAAATTAAGAATTTAAAGAATTAAGAAAAATTGAATGGAAGAACAAAATAAATCCACGCAGGAAATAAAGGACAGTAAGGAAAACTCAACCAACTCAATAGAATGTCTGGGAAAATGGAAAAAGAAAAGGCATATTAAATAAATATGTCAGTAATTACAAGTGTAAACAGATCTGCTCCCTTGTGGCACTTAGCAGAAGAACTCTGGACTTGTTCACACCTAACAATGTGACTTGGAACTCCTTAAAGCCAAAACTACAAGAAGCAATGGATAAAAGCATAGACATACCGGTTCATATTAATTGGAAGTATTTAGAATAGATAGGTAAAGCAGACAAAAATAGAACAAAAAAATAGTGGCAATATAAACAGTTAAGCAGCTTAACCTTATGAATGTAAATAGAAATTAATGCCTCGCAGTTAGAGAATACTGTTTCTTGTCTATCACCTCAAACAGTTCGCATCAATCATACCTTAAACTAAAGCAAGCCTTAAGCCATGGCGAATCTCACAGACTAGTTCTATCTGACTGCAATGCAGTGGATTTTTAAAAAATCTACATTCAAAAGACATTTCTTTTTCTTACGTAGAATTCAGAATCGTAAACGCATTCCTTTATGCCACTAATGGAAACAAAGTGCAGATCTGAACCACCATGAGGTATGAGGGATCTGATTCAAGTGGCACTTGGAGGAGAATTTATACCCTTCAATACATATGTTAAAAATTAGGAGAGAATAAAAATAAATGAGATAAATATGCAACCCAAGAAGCTAGGAAAGGGAGCTCAAATAACTAGGAAAGAAATCAAGAGCAAATTAAATGACAAAGGAGAAAGAATGTGGTCCATAGACTCAAAAGCCACTTTTAGGAAAAAAAAAAACCAGACACAAAACTAACCAAGAACTGCATCAATAAGAAATATAATCCCATTGGAAAAAAAGATTATAAAGTACAATCTAAAGCATTTTATAAGGCTTGTATAACTTCGATACCAAAGCCAGACAAGGACAGCATAATAATGATGATGATAATAATAATAATAATTATAATAATAATATATGAACTGAGATGCAAAAATGATATCCAGCTGCACGTGTGTATAAACCAGACCCTCACAGGCACGGTTAAGTAGGGATTAGGAATGTAAACACATTTTAGCCTCAGAAACTGCTGGCATTCACGTCCTTAATAGATAGGGAATCATCAAATGGCAACAAATTCATTGAAGCCATAAAATTAACCTCATGAATGGTATAATTTTTTTAAGCTAGGAATTTTATAACCTCCAATAAAGAGGCTCTGCCAAAATGTCCACTGTGGATATTTGTACTTGATGGCAAAGATAAGACTGTCCTTTCCCTCTAGTCTGGGATCGGAGTTAGTTCATCTCACCACGGAGATACGATTGTTAATGAGTTTCAAACAAACCAAACAAAACCCCAATGATTAGTGAAGACGTCAACATTCTAAAAATCCCTGAGAAATCTATGAAAAAGGCAATCAGGTACCAACAACAACAACAACAACAACAAAAACCAGTTCACCGCCAGCCAGTTTACCGGCTCACACACTAACACCCAGCCAGCAATGGCCAATATTCCCAAAAAATGTATAAAGCAGGTCAGTTCATGAGAAAAACATCATATAAACCCAAATTGAGAAACGTTCTACACAATATTTCCCTTTGTACAACCCAGATAGCCAAGTTTATGGAAAACCAGGAATGCTAAGAACCTCTGAGGGTCTGAATTTAAGAGTGTGTGTGTGTGTGTGTGTGTGTGTGTGTGTGTGTGGTGTTGGAGGTCCTGTGTGTGTGTATGTGTGTGTGTGTGTGTGTGTGGTGTTGGAGGTCCTGTGTGTGTGTGTGCGTGTGTGTGGTGTTGAAGGTCCTGTGTATTTGTATGTAATGTTGGGGGTCCTGTGTGTGTGTGTGTGTGTGTGTGTGGTGTTGCAGGTCCTGTGTGGTGTGTGTGTGTGTGTGTGTGTGTGTGTGTGTGGTGTTTGGGGTCTGTTTGTGTGTGTCTGTGTATGTGTGTGTGTGGTATTAGGGGTTCTGTGTGTGTGTGTGTCTGTGTGTGTATGTGTGGTATTGTGGGGTCCTATTTGTTTGTGGTGTTGCAGGTCCTGTGTGGTGTGTGTGTGTGTGTGTGTGTGTGTGTGTGTGTGTTGTGTTGTGTTGTGTGTATGGTGTATGTGTGGTGTTGGGTGTCCTGTATGTATGCTGTTGGAGGTCCTGTGTGTGTGTGTGTGTGTGTGTGTGTGTGTGGTGTTGGAGGGAGGTCCTATTTTTGTTATTTTTTTGTTGTTGTTATGTGTATGTATGGTGTTGGGGTCCTGAATGTTTGTGTGTGTGTGTGTGTGTATGTGTATGTGTGTGTGTCGGGTGTGTGTGTGTGTGTGTGTGTGTGTGTGTGTGTGTGTATGTGTGTGTTGTGTGTATGGTATTGTGGGGTCCTGTTTGTGTGTGTGTGTAGTGTTGGAGGTCCTGTTTTGTTTTTTTTGTTTTTTTTTATATGAGTGTATGTGTGGTGTTGGGGGTCCTGCATGTTTGTGTGTGTGTGTGGTGTTGGGGGTCCTGTGTGTGTGTGTGTGTGTGTGTGTGTGTGTGTGTGTGTGTAGTGTTGTCCTGTGTTGTGTGTGTGTGTGTGTGTGTGTGGTGTTGTGTGTGTGTGTGTGTGTGTGTGTGTGTGTGTGTGTGTGTGTGTGTGTGTGTGTGTGTGTGTGGTGTTGGAGGTCCTGTGTGTGTGTGTGTGTGTGTGTGTGTGTGTGTGTGTGTGTGTTGAGGTGTGTGTGTGTGTGTGTGTGTGTGTGTGTGTGTGTGTGTGTGTGTGTGTGTGTGTGGTATTGGGGGTCCTGTATGTGTGTGTGTGTGTGGTGCTGGGAGTCTTGTTTGTGATACAGACATTAATGGAAAGATGGATAGAATCCAAACTGCGTTTGGATTCTTAGGTTTTGTTCTAGTATTGATTTCTTTTTGACAGCGTCCTGTGCCAAGGTTCTGTTACGATGTTCTCATCCAGGGAAAATTGCAACAGGAATCTTTGCATTATCTTGACAACCTTCATAAATCTGAAATTATTATTATTTATTTTTCTACAAAATAACCAAGTAGAAATGACCCACAATAATGAAGAGGAAAAACACCTCCTAAAGGCAAACAGGACATTTAAAGGGGAAAAAAATTACCTATTTCATGATCTTGCTAATTATCTGTAGGATACGAACAAACCGCGCACAGACCGTGGTCAGAGATGAAGGCATTTGATAGCATGACATTTGCCGCCTTATCTAAATTACTCTCTAGCCTTAATAAAACATGAAGACAAATCTCGGGAGGCTTTTTCATCAAACTTGACAAGCCCATTTGAAAATTCATTTGGAAGCAACAAGGTGAGGAACATCCGGGAGCATTTAGAAAACCAAAGGGTGGAGCGGCCCCTTCAGAAGTCAAGGCACCACAAATCAGTATTAATGAATATGGTGTGTTAGTACACAGGGGTAGGCAAATAGGCCAATTGAACAGACTAGAAGGTTCAGAAAGACACATGAGTGTCTTCCTGCTATAGAAAATGTGTGTGTGTGTGTGTGTGTGTGTGTGTGTGTGAGAGAGAGAGAGAGAGATCCCTACCACTAGAAATACAAAAAATACAAAAATAAAAAAAAAATCCTAAAACCTAATGTTTATTAGAATAATCTCTAATAACCTCCCTAATGAAAAGCTCATTGGGTTTTACAGTACCAATATCTGATGCTGTTTCAAGAGCCAGAGGTACCTCGGCTCTTTGCATTTTGTTGTCGGTGGTGAGTATGGGGTCAGCAGGTAATTCAAACTCAGGGAGGGTAAAAAAACAAAAACAAAAACAAAAAAAACCCTTTTGTTTGTTTTAAAAGATCCTTCTGTGTGCCTTCCAAAATCAGTCCAGTGCAGTGTGGGGAGCATCAGAAGGAAAATTTTGGAACAGACGAAACTTACTAGGAAAACTGGGTGGGACTCTGTGGGACAAATTTGGGTTGTGTTTTGGATGCAGTCAGTGGGATATCCTGAAAGAAATAAAAGATTGTGAGATTATTTATTTATTTATTTATTTATTTTTGCCTCAAACAACTGCCCCTGTTTTTAGAGATGAGGAAAAAGAAACTGATGTTTGATGCTGGGGATTGAACCCAGCGTCACATGCACCCGTGCTGGGCGAGCAGTGCACCAAAAGAACTGCGTCAGTCCCTGGCCCTTACCTAACAGGTTGCTTTGGGTGCTTTTGAGTGGCTTGTTGAATGCGTGGAGGAAACATCTGGCTTTCATGTGGACTGTTGACTACCTGGGGCTGGGGGAGTGTGGAGAGCTTTGTGGCGCAGCATGAAAATCGGGGATCTGTTGGTGTGGTGACTAGGCACACTTCCACCTTGCGACTAGGTTAGGGAACGCGCTTACCTAGGGAGAGGTTGTGTAAGAGTGGTGGCCATGTTGTTCTGAGGCGTTTAGAGGTTGAGTAAGCAAAGGGGGGGGGTATGATGAGGAAAGGGGCCAGGGAGATGGAGGACCAAGGTGGCTGTTGCCCCCAAACGAGAGGCAAAAAGAGGGGGGTTGTTGCTGTTGCATTTGAGATGTTGAAGGGTTTAGGCGTGAAGAGCATGGGTGCAGTCGTCATGAAATTTCAGGGACGTCAAAAGCAAGGCTTCTTGTTAGCTGTGGAGCTGGTGAAGAGAGACTGTCCACGGTGTGCAGGGCTAGTGAGCTTGAGGAAAAGGGGGGGTGAGGTGGTGGTGGTCCTGGCTCTGTGGGGAGCTCTTACAGCCCACTGGGTTCTCAGAGAACCCATGACCCGTGACCTGGGGATAAACTGGTTTTGCAGGTAGAGGGGATAGAGGCCACCACGGGTTAAAAATACGCCCCCCACCCAGAAAACTTTAACAGGACTGTTAGGATTCCTTGGGGGGGCTCCAAAACCGACCTCGGTGGAGATCTACGCATACGTAGAGCTGGTTCAACAGCTCTCCTGTGGGGCTGAGTGAAAAGTCGGCTGTGGTATTCGTTATGAATACCATAATGAACGGTAGGGTATTCACCTTCACCGGGTGCATTTGCATGGGAAGGGTCCGTATTGCCATTCATACGTTATGCGTATGTGGCTCTGTGAGGAGGGAAAGCCTATCCAAGGTCCGGGGATTTAAAACTGCGTACCTTCTGCACAAGCCCAGCACGTCTCTATCTAGCAAAATAAATAAATAAATAAATAAATGAATAAATAAAACTAAAAAAAAATTTTAAAAAATCACGAATAAACTCTTTTAAGTATAGATTTAAAATTGAAATCTGAGTTATCAATCAGATTTGATGTTCTCTTAGGTAAAACTGTTTTTTTTTAATTCCCGGACCACGGTCTTGCGTTTTCCCCCATCCCCGCCCCCCCACCCCCAGCTTTAAAAAGAAAATACTGCGTATTTTTATGTGCCCAATAAAAACATACGACCCCAAGTTTTAGCGGCCACACAAAAAATACAATTATATGCATTTACTAGAATTAAATTCTGTCCTTCAGAATACATTATTTTTTTAGTTATAAGAAAGGACGCTTCCTAAATACCGCCGCCCCCCCCCGAAATTAGTGTGTCGCACACCTGTGCTCACTCCCTTTACCTAAATTCCTTTGCCGAGAAACGGTTCCCATCAATAGCACATTAACCAACTTCTAATAATCCATCGATTTTTTTAATTTTTATTTATTTATTTATTTATTTATTTATTTATTTATTTATTTATTTATTTATTTTTTTAACCGCCAGAGACGAGATACCGTTTATCTATCTGCCAAGGAAATTCACCGTCATGGAGAATAAAAGCCAAAATCATCCTCATCCTTCCATAGGCTTTCCCTCCCCTCCCCCATTTCCTTTCCTAGAGGTAAACCGGTTAAATCCCCCCCCCCGACATCATTCCAGAAGCTTCGCCCGCATTTCTTCTATCTTATATATATATATACGTATATATATATGTATATTTTTAAACAAAGAAACAAACGATGGGGTGGGAAAAAAAACAAAAACAAAAAGAGAAGAGAGAGAGAAAAAAAATCCAGACTTACCATTCGGTTGCTACGCACTTTCAGCAGCCACTGTGTTTTATTTCATTGAATCCTCTGACGATCTGGGGTCCCTTTTACGGCAGCGGTAGCGTTGTTGCTGCCGCCGCTGCTGCTGTCGCCGCTGCTATTTCTCTCGGAGACAGGACTCGCTTCTGAGAGAGAGAGAGAGAGAGAGAGAGAGAGAGAGAGAGAGAGAGAGAGAGAGAGAGAGGGAGAGGGAGCGAGAGCGAGGGAGAGAGCGAGGGAGAGGGAGAGGGAGAGGGAGGCAGGCTTCGTAATCAACCCGCTCACTCCCCTCGCTGTTGTATGCGGCGGATTCGTGCGACGGGGTGGGTGACAGCGTGCGACTCCGCGCACTGCCATAAACCTCCTTCTCCCGCTATCTCAGGCTGGAGGCTCGCCCTGCCCGCAGTCAAGTCATGCTTCGCCCAGCCATTAGTATTGTCCTGTGACTTGCGATCTCCTTTGCACACCCTCCCTTTTTTTTTTTTTTTTTTGGCCGGGGGTTGGGGGGGGGGTTGCCTTTGTCTGCCCCTCGCTGCTGGTTTCCAACAAGCTCTTCGTTTTTATTAAGGAAATTGGCTTTAGTGCTTGGGTTTTGCAGGCGGAGGAGTCCTTTCTTCCACCTTTAAGCTGGTTAGACCTCAACGAATTTGTTTGTGCGTAGATTTTTCTCGGCCCTCTTTTTTCCTTTTTTTTAACCCCTTTATCCCTTTTTTTTGACAAATATATACATATATATGCGCTTGTCCTTTCTCAACCCTTGTTAGGTTTTGCACCGGGGCATGGTTAATAGGTATTTCTGATTTACCCCGTTCTCTTTGCTGATGGCGGTGGTGGCGATGGTGGTGGGGGGGCGCTGCATCCCTTCACACCCACATCCCATCCCCCCCTTCTCCAGACCCTGCTTAGGCTGCGGGAGGGGGGGAGCCCGCTCGCTCGCTCGCTCGCTCGCTCGCACTGACTCCGCTGACGTCAACCCCGAGCCTTGGCGCCAAGCTGTTGCCTTGGCAACCGCAGCGGGATTGGCAGGGCGTGGGAGGCGTGGCGAGGGCCCGAGGCGGGCATGAGGCTCTGGGATTGGTGGGAGCCCAGGCTCCGCCTCTGCAGAGGAGCCTGACAAGGAGGCGTCCCGCAGCCCCTGCTGCAGACGCTGGGGAGTCCGGAGTCGCGGGAGGACGAGCGCTGCAGCAGCATCGGCATCGGCAGCGGCGGCGGAGAGATGTCCACCCCGGGCTGGCGGCGCCCCTGGGCGCCCGGGTCGGCGTGGGCGCGCTAGACGGCCTGCCTGCCTCGGTCGGTCGGTCGGGGTGCTCCGGGAAGGTGAGTCAGCCGGCTCCCTGCCTGTCTGTCCCGGCAGCAGCGGTGGCACCACGCGCCCCCCCGGGTCTCGGGCACCGTCTGCAGAGTCCCGACGGTGACCGTCCCGGGGCGCGTGGCTGCTGTCGCTGGCGCTGGCTCTGCGGGCCAGGGACGGGCAAACCAAAGCATGACACACTGCACCACCACCCAGGCAGGATGACGAGGCTGCGGACCCTCCGCGCCTTCTTCGGAAAGGTGGTTCGCCCCCCCCCGACACACACACACCCCCGGCGCGGCCGTGATGGCACGCGGGGATGGATGTCACATCTGGGGCCCCGGAATCCGAAATCCGAGGGGGTATCTCCCGGGGGATCGCGAGAGTCCCCGAGGAGATGGCAGGGTCGTAGGGTCTGCGAAGGGCGAACCACCACCACCAAGCGAGAACCAAAACTGAAAAATGATGATGATGATGATGATAAAGCCGGCAGAGCCTAAGCTCCCCGTGTCGTCTGCACGGCTGACAGCCCGAGTCCAGTCCCGAGACCACCCCGGGGGACGCGAGAGTGGCCACCTCCGTCCGGGGGTCTCGTTCTCGAGCCTTAGCACAGTCTACGGGCCCTGCGGTCGAACCGGGTTAACCCGATCGCCGCCGCCGCGGAGCCATCGGTGCACCGCTACGCGCTGCACGGTCCTGGGGGGGGGCGGGTCTTGTTTTGCCGCAGTGGCCGTGGGCGGGGCCGAGAGCAGCATAGGGGCGGGGCCAGAGCGGAGGCGGTGACTCAGAGAGAGAGAGAGAGAGAGAGAGAGACGGAGACTTTGGGGGCTCCGCCCAGCTTGGCGCCATCTTGGAGGGTGGAGAGCAAGGGGCTGCGCAGGCTGATTCTGATTGGCTCCCCGCGGGAGGGGCGGGGCTGAGGCCCAGCCGGCCCGGGGCAGCGGAGGAGGGCGGTCTCTGCGGGGGCCCCGCCCACCCGCCCGGCGCCATCTTGGATGGGGAAGCCGAGGTGCCGGCGCAGGCGCAGTTCTCACCCGTTGGCGACAGGGACCGCAAGGTCAAAGCGAAGCCAGAGTCTTTTTTTTTTGTTGTTTTTTTTTTTTTTGGGGTGTCGCTGTCCCTGCGCTCCCCCCCTGCTGCCTGGCAGCGGACGTGCACCTCTGGAGCCGTCCGTCCCGTGTGGCGGGCTCGGTGGTCCTGCGACCCTCCGGGCATCGCTTCGGTCGCTGGTCGGCCGGCCGCGCATGCGCCGCGGCAAGTGAGCCCTGGCCGCAGTGACGTAACCGCAGAGGCGCCATCTTGAAAGCCAGCCCTCCCGGGCCGCAGGGGGGCGGGCTCCGGGGAGGGGGTGGGGCTCTTAGCTTGAGTGACAGGGCCCCCGCAGCCCCGCCCACCCTGGCGCTAATTTGCGTCCTGACTGACAGCCGGCCCGGCTTGCCGCAAAGGGGCGGGCTAGAGGGAGGAGCTTTCTGGTCCTGAGTCGCGGCAGAGCCCCCGCCTCCCCTGACGCCATCTTGGCGGGCAGGAGAGGGGCGTGGCTAGGAGGAGGAGTCAGCTGATAGGCGGTGTCAGCTGCTAGGAGGCGGGCCCGGTCTTGAGTGACGGCCCAGTCTGGCTGCCGCAGCGGGGGGGGGGTGGGGCTTCCGTGGTGATTGACGCGGCCACACAGCCCGAGGGGGCGTGTGTAGTTGTCTGTGGGCGTCATCTTGAGTGACAGCTGGACTTGGCTGGTGGCAAGAGGCGGGCCAGGGGGAAGTGCCCCGCCCAGCCCGGGCGCCATCTTTGCTCGCCACAGCGGGCTGCGGATCGTGATGGCGCAGACGCCATCTTGGATGGCTGGGGAGGGGAGGGGCGGAGCTTGCTTCTGGTTTGCTTCTGATTGGCTGGCGCGGGTTGACGTCATCGGTCGGGCCTAGGTGGGCCGTCCGAAGCGATCGGAAGTCAAGGTGTCATGTTGAGTGACAGCTGGGCTGGCTGAGGCAGACGGAGGGGCCGGGAGGAGGTTGTCTGGTCCTGAGTGACCGTCCGCGGCGCCCCGTCCACCCCAGCGCCATCTTTACAGGGCCTGGAGGAGCGGCTGCCAAGTGCGGCGCGGGCGCCATCTTGCACGGGGCTGCCTAATGCGGCTGCAAGGGGCGAGCCGCAGGGAGGGAGGGAGGGAGGGAGGGAGGGCGGGGCCGTCCCCTTGAGTGACAGCTGGACCGGCCCCGCATCCAGAAGCCAGGCCGAGGGGCGTGGCCCGCCGAGCCCCTCCCCTCCGGGACGCCATCTTTGCTGACGTTGATGGCGCCGTGGCCATCTCGAGTGACAGCTGGGTTTTTGCCGCAGGAGGAGGAGCCAAGGGCCGAGCCCCGCCCACCCGGGCGCCATCTTTCTGGGTCGTGGCTGCGGGCTGCTGTCACCCTGAGCGGCCGCTAGGGGCGCCGGAGGGAAGGCAGCCGTTGCGACTGCGCATGACGGCCGGGTGGGCCGCAGGGGGCGGGGCTGGGGGCGGGGCTCGCCGCGCTCTCTCCTGCAGGGGGCGGGGCTCCGTCTCCGCTGGCCTCAAGGTGGCGTCTGGTTTGTCCCCTCTTCAGGTGTCATCTTGAGTGACATCAGGCTTGCCGCAGGGGGCGGGGCTCCATCTCCGCTGGCCGCAAGGTGGCGTCTGGTTTGTCCCCTCTGCAGGTGTCATCTTGAGTGACATCTGGGCTTGCCGCAAGGGGCGGGGTTCCTTCTCTGCTGGCCACAAGGTGGCGTCTGGTTTGTCCCCTCTGCAGGTGTCATCTTGAGTGACATCTGGGCTTGCCGCAAGGGGCGGGGTTCCTTCTCTGCTGGCCACAAGGTGGCGTCTGGTTTGTCCCCTCTGCAGGTGTCATCTTGAGTGACATCTGGCTTGCCGCAGGGGGCGGGGCTCCGTCTCCGCTGGCCACAAGGTGGCGTCTGGTTGGTCCCCTCTGCAGGTGTCATCTTGAGTGACATCTGGCTTGCCGCAGGGGGCGGGGCTCCGTCTCCGCTGGCCGCAAGGTGGCGTCTGGTTTGTCCCCTTCTTCTCCCGCTATGCGGGTGTCATCCTAATGACAACGGGGAGGGGCTCTGTCCCTGATGGACGTGGTCCTCACAGCCCCACCCACCCCAGCCCACCTCTGCGGGCCACAAGGGGGCGTCCCACAGTCACCACCACGCATGTGCCCCCTGTAGGCAGCGGGCCTGAGGGAGGGAGGGAGGGAGGGGCTGCCTGCCTGTGAGCAAGGAGCTGCACAGCAGAGGGCAGGGGTGGCGGTCCCCCAGCTGCTCCCCACCCACTCAGGTGACTGCAGACACTCTTCACACATGGGCACCAGGAGGGGAAGGGTGGGGCCAGCCGCAGGGGGAAGCAAGAGGGGGAGGGGGCTGGGTGGGGAGGGGCTGGTCACGGGCGGCACCCACACTGGAGCCACTAGAAGGCTGCTGTGGCTTTTCAAATTTTAAAGCCCCCCTCACCTCCCCCCCTCTAACCTGCACGCAGCATGTTTCCTTGCGCTTAGAGGACAGGGCTGTCACATAGCTAATGAGTAACCAATTAGGTTCTCGGATTGGTTCCTCAATCCAGAACCCCCACCCCCACCCCCCCAAGATGCCACCATACGTCAGGGTTTTTCTTCAGCGCCCTGGACTTAGGAAAGGGCTGCAATTGAAGTCCAGGGCACAACTGATCGCCTATGACCTTTCATTCTGGGTGGGGTCCTGCACTCATCTGGTGTCTGCCTTTGTAGGAAAAGAAAAGGCGGGGCTGTTTTGGGGTGGCTCCCCACCCAAAGACCACTGAGGCTAGAAAATAAATTTGGTGCTTCACGTTTCCTTTTTCTTCCACAGCTCAACCTTCTTCATCCCCTATCCTTCTTGGAGACAACCGGAAAGAGGAAGACCCACCAGGTCTCCCACAGCTAGGTGGCTGGTCCAGGTGAGTTACACTCACACCTCAGAGCACCACACCCATCTCTGAAATACTCACTTGCCTTCCTCACATCTTCCTAATGTACAGATATGCCGCACACCCTAAGAAGAACACCGTTTGTACCCTCCCAGAACACATATACCTGTCTGGTGGGTCATGAAGTTGCTAGAATTTCCCCCCTTAGCCTTACTCTCTCCTTTGCAGGCTTCTTGTTTGCCTTTTGCTGGGGGATTTAAAAAGCAGGAGAAATCCTAACTCACCTGCCACCACCCTAGAGTATATTTTGTGCCATGTGCCAGGAATAAATACCATCTCAACTAGCAAAGGAAGTATTTTCATGGTGTATTAATGGGGGGTGGTAAAAAAAAATGTATAAAACATGAGTGTATGGTTTGTGCCCTTGAAAGTACACATTTGCATGGAAAAATGAACTTAATGGGGGAAGGCCAGATTTCAAGCTGAGCTCTGAAGGATTATAAATGGTATGTTTCATGGGGAGAATAGATTGATCAGAGGGGTCAAAGGTGTTCCTCAGGGATGCAGAGAGAGGAGCTGCAAACCCAGGATGCCTGGAGCAAGAGAAGAGGTGATAACTGACTGAAAAGGTAAGCAAAGGTAAGTTTGAGGGCTTCATTATGAAAGGCCGTAAAAGTCAATGGTGAGTATTTGGGCTTAACCGGAAATGCAATGGGAAACCACTGAGGAGTCTGGATCACAAGAGTGACAGGAAGATCACCCGCGTACTTTTGTAGGGACTCATCTGGTTGCAAGGTACAGAGGGCAGGGTAGCCACACTTGGTTTGGGGAGACCACCTTGAGTTTGGGTGCGAGATAGCTTGGCTTGGAGTCCCAACACTGGCAGACGTGAAGGGGGCAGGCTGGAGTGGTGCCAGGAAGGGAGACCTCACAGAACTTGCTCCCTCTTTTACTAGTTTGCTGACTGATTCAGACCAGACACGATGAGGAGAAGTGAGCAGACTATCCAAAGGTTGTCCATTTGTTCAAACCATCCGCAAGTGTTGATACCCAGCCTATTTGGGACAGAATCATGCCAGACTCTGGCACTCCAGAAGTGAGTTGTATAATCCCTACCGAATGAGAACTCCCATTACCTGGAAAGTAAGGAAATGTGCTTAGCAAAATAGCTGGCCATGCTTTTGGGGGAGCGCTGCCTGGGGAGGGGCTAACATGGCAGAGCGGGCCCCTGGAGCTGGGTTGGTGTTTCCTGGGCCCACATGAAGGCCCCCAGAGATCTAGTGTGGTGTCCAAGCCTGCAAAGAGCTAGACATCTTCCTTTCCTGAAGGGTTTGTGTGTGCAGACCCACACTGGACAGAGCTCAGGGACTTCACAGAAAAGTCTACTGTCAGGGGAATGGAAACAAAATGCCCCCCCCCCAACCTGCTTCAGAAATCCGTGGTGGGAGAGGAGCGTAGCAGGGGCCCAAATCCTAGAAAGTGTGTGATCAGCCAGTTCTCTCCCTGTAGGCAAACCTACATGGGAAATGAGAGCATGATGAGGAGATTGATGGGTGAGTATGAAATCAGAACAGAATTGTAGAACCCTCCTAGCACTGGCCTTTAAGACAGCCTAGTGCAACCACCTGGTCACAGTGATGCCAGTTACCATGGCGACCAGAAGGCTAGACTCCTCATCTATTGCCCCTGTTCTCTCCCATCTCCAATCTGGCTAGGTCTGATTAGAGAAGACCTCTTGCCCGCAGATGGTTGGATTAGCCATGCATTGTGACTTCAATTCCCATGCCCCTATCCCCCCCTAAAATAGATAAGATCAGCTGGTCATTCAGATAAGGTCAAACATAGCCCGCTGGTCTACAAGACATTTTGTGTCTTTGAAGTAGCCTTGTCTTCGTGCTGATCGTGAAACTTGAACACTTAGCTATTATTTCCTCTCTTTCTGAACTTTGGGGAAACCCCTCAAGAATGGACAAGAATAAGGAGATTTGGCTGGAGTGTGGTAAGTGCTGAGCTTATATTGGGTAGAAGAAGCCCAGGATGTTGTAGCGATGACCAGAGGGTAGAGGTCATTCACTCCTTGTTCACATTCCCACAAAGGTTCCTACTCCCCCTACCGACCAAAAAACCAAAAAAAAACCAAAACCCCCCCAAAAACCAAAATCCCAACCCATTGTCCCATCCATACTCCTTTCTTGTTCTTGACTGGACCAGACAGGACACATCAGTTTAGAGACGAGGTAAGACCACAGTCTAGTTTCTAGAGACCAAGTTACAATGCCTGTGCCCTAGGGACCCATCCCAGGTGACCCTTCCTTTCTGAGACCCACTACTAGAAGAGGTCAGGCTGCAGCGTGCACTTTTCAAGAGTCAGCGACTGGGTGGAGGGACACAGGCTGATGACCCTGTCAGTGTTAGGGCACTGACACTGAGAGAGAGGTGAGGTGAGGTCAGGCCTGGGACCGGGACAGCACTGGACTCCATGAACACACTGGTCTGCAGAAAGAGGCAGGAGGCTGGGACACACAAGAAGAGAGGAGACCGCACGCCATGCTGTCCCTGAGAGATGACAAGAGTAACCTCCTCGGTTCCTGACTGTAAAGTTCTCAATTCCAGCCCCCTTTAAATGAGGTATGTAGAATGAGTTAGCGGGCTGAATGTAGGTGCCCCATGATGAGGGCACAGAGTAAGTACGTAGAGAGGGGGTAGGAGGAGGTGGGGCGGAGCTTCTCTCCTTCCATGGGGAATGTGGAGCCAGAGACCAAAGACTGGAAGGTCACATGATTTCTCTCTTGCCACACACGGTCCCAGACACATTTATCCCCCGATGTGTGTGTCCCTGCTCATCAGAATGCTTACCCAGCTTCCTCTGTGGGCAAAAAAATTTCCACCCCAATTGAGGCAAAAGATACCTAATGAACTCTATCTTTGTTCTGCTAAGTTACATGCCCCCTCCCCTCTTCTAATTATAAGGTGAGATAGAAATAGAGTCTCATAAAATATAATACTGATGGGCACCAGTATCGCCACACAGACCACATGGCAATGCCATCCCCCGATAATAGGCAGTGCCACTGACCTGGGCTGTATATATTCATAAATGCAACTTGTTTTCCATACAAAAGGCTGTTTCATGCCTCTGTGTTTGTGGACTCTTCCAAAGTTGAAAGACAGCCAGTATCCCTCTCTGCCCAGCATGGGAAGGGCAGGCTCATTGCTAGCCCACATCACTTGGCTTCACTCTTTAGCTCAGAGTCAGGCTAGTAGTATCTGTGGACCACTCAGGTGCCTTTCGCCAGTATCCAGGTGGGACAGTCAAGAAATGAAAGAAATGGGTTTTCCATGGGGCCAGAATTCATTCCTGTCAACAGGATGAAGTTAGATTCTGTTGGGGGGTGGGGAACTCAGTACCTGGAGCCCCCCCCACCCTTGAGCATGCACTCACAGGGGAAGCAAACACAACTACCCACAGGGTGTCACAGGCAGACTTTGGGAGATAAGGGAGTCAATGGAGAAGGTGATCTTGTCCTGGGGACCCCAGCAGAGCAGTGGGGGGGAGGGGCTGATAAGCCAGAGTAAACTATGTGGAAAAAACATTAGATTTCTTTCTAACTTTTAAAATAGTCCTTTATTTTAAACTTTATTATTAAAATAGTTGCAAATTTAAAACACATACACACACACACATACATGCCTTGATAACCAGACCCAAAGACTGATTGTGAATTTAAAATATCACCCTAAATAGAAGTAGGGAAAAGTTTTTCTTTTTTATTAATCTGTTTTGGTGTTTTGGGTTCCTCCATTTCATGAGTAGTAGACATGAAATGGCCAGAGAGTCTTGCCAAAACAAAATGGCCAGATTCAGTGAAAGAGCGTCTCCAAACAATAAAGTAGAGAGTAACAGAAGGAGAGAAACACAAAAGTCTACCACCTCCGGCCTCTGTGTGCACATGTGTGAGCACACACACACATCACACATCCGTATATACACATGCACATGTCATCAGAATGTAAAATGTCCAAGATGAATTAAGATGAAAAGTTTTAGTAATCACAGTCAATTTGAGCAGTGGGCGGGGCTTACAGTTTTAAGAGTGTGTGAATGTGTCACTGTGTGTTACATTTGTAGTTAGGGAATAAAGCTGTGACAACCCTCAAGAGTGTGACTCCCTGATGAGGGTTACAGCATATGAAAAGAAAGATTTGTTCTCACTTCCACTTATTAAGAAACTCAGGAGGCATGCTGTCTTCTGGGTACATGGACTTATTTTAGTTAGGTTACCAGACTGCAGTGGACTCGGCCTTCCAGAGAGGTATAATTGAAACGCATTCATTTCTTAGGGAGATTTGACTCAGCACTAGGTTTTTACTAAGGTCAAAGGTTGTCTAACCTTGGAAATAAATGCTTAAGTAAAAGATGCAACACTTATAGAGTGATGGCTATCCACTCTTGTCTCTCTTGTTGAAATTAACCTTTTATTTAGTCCTAAGAATAATTTGCAATTAAATAACCCAACTATTTTTTGGCCTGACTTAAAAATTCTTCCTGTATAAGTAACTTAAGCCCCTGTACGTGTGAGTACTTCCACACAAGTGCACGCCTGAGCTTCCCTTGTGCTGGACAGAACATGTTATTTTTGTGCACCTGGGTTATGTTACAGTTTCTCGCCTTTCCTAAGATTCCCTTTTCAGAGTGCCATGGTTATCTCTGTACATTCAGTCTCTAGAAGTTGACTTTGTCAAAACTCCTCACAAGAAAGTTGTGTGTGGGAGACAGAGACAGAGACACACAGAGAGACACACACAAAGAGGCAGAGAGAGACAGAGACAGAGAGACACACAGTAACAGAGAGACAGAGAGATATACACATAGAGAATGTATGTGTGTATGTGTGTGTGTGAGAGAGAGAGAGTCACAGAGACGGAGAGAAAGAGACACACAGAGAGTATGTGTGAGTATGACAGTCTGTATCTTACACATGTCTTTATTTAGGATATAAATTTTGTATCTTTCTATACATTTTGGAAACATTTGTCCACACTTGTAGGTACTTTGTAAGCATATTTATGGAGATTTATTTATTTTGCTATTAATGGGATTATCTATTGCTATATTTACCAATAAGATTTATTTTTCAGTTCAAAGTAGTACAGTGTAATATACAGCGTTATATTTAAAACCAGACAGTATTTACATCTTTCTTTTCCTTTAGTTGTGCTAGCGAGGGCCTCCAAGATAATGTGGGAAGGGGCTTGTGGTAGAGGGGATGCCTACTTCCCCCTACTAACCTGCTTCTCTGCATTTACTTGAGGTAGACCTCTACTGTGTGCAAACTCTTGCAAACATGGAATGGTGCATATGGGCTCCCCCTCTCTCCTTTAAATATTTATAAAGTGCACCCCTTTAATTCATTATCTATAAAGAGCACTGTCCTTGGATTGGTAGGATAGCCTTTCATGGACATAGATAATTAAGTTTTTAGATTTTGCTAGAATTAGTAAATAGTTTTGCAAGAAAGATTTGCTATAAAGTACAGCAACAACAACAACAAAAGACAAGGGGCCCCTCCCCTGGGGACCTGTAGGGCATCCATATTCATTTGATGCTGTTAAGCATTATAATGTTTTGAACCTTAGTGTGTTAGAGCCTGTCTTCCACTCACTTTGAATTGCCTTGTTCTTTGAAAGGCTGCATTAATAATCCACTGTTGGAGAGACTGTATCATGTCTATTACCAACAACACTTGAATGATGCCATTCCTGGCCGTATGTTCCTGACTGTCTGAGGGGTAACATAGGCGTGGAGCTGATGGGACTCAGTATACACACTTCCAATTTTGATGAACTCTGCAATGCTGCAAGCAGCATGCGAGCGTGCTCACTTCTTTGCAAGCACACAAACAGGAATGTTATCCAACTTTTGATTATTTTGTTTCTAGGCCCCTCCCGCCCCTTTTTAAAAATTCACAAATGAATTCTTCTATCCTCGTAGGGAAGGGTGCCTCTGCTGTGGGTTTTGGTTGTTTTCTTCTCTCTCTCCCCTTTCCTCACTTTTTAAAATATCATTTGCAAGCATTAGGAGTGAGCTTGATCTCCAGAACCCATATTAAAAATTAAATCCAGGCAGGGCGTAGTAGCGCATGTTTTCAATCCCAGCACTCAGGAGGCAGAGGCAGGCAGATCTCTGTGAGTTCAAGGTCAGCTTGGTCTACAAAGTGAGTTGCTGGACAGCCAGGGCTGGTACACAGAGAAACCCTGTCTCAGAAAAAAAAAATTAAATTCAGGTGTGAAGCTGGGCATGGTGACACATACCCGTAGTCTCAGCACTTTGGAGGGCAACCATATCTCTGTGAACTCAGGTTAACTGAGTTCCAGACCCTGTCTCACACAGGAGGAAAAAAAACTGTGGTGTTGATATCTGTAATCCCAGTATTGGTAAGGTGAAGATAGCTGTATCTGTCTCCGTGGTGAGTTCTAGGCCAGTGAGAGACTCGAACTCAAAAGAAAAGATGGTTGGCCACCGAGGAACAGTAAGAATAACCCTGGAAGGTACCTGAGGAAGTGATGTTAATGTCAGCCCCCACCCCCACCCCCGGTCGGGTTTTGGAACTGATACCCCTTAGAAGGCTGTGTAACTGTGGGGGAAGAGTGTCTGCCTCCCTTGGGCCAGCTGACAGAAATAATGGAGCTGTCCATCACTGTCTAGTCTAGAGACACCAGTCACTAGACACCTGAAATAGACTGGTACAAATGCGAGACTGGGTTTCCTGCCTTTAAGCTGAAATGGCACACACGGTCAATGGTAACGTGGAGCCTCTGATTTGTAATCACAGTGCTCTTATCTGAGCACCATTAACATTTCGGGATGGTCATCCATTTCTTTGCAGGTTGTATATTGGGCTGTAACGACTGCATTAAGGGCAGAACTGGCAGGGTCAGGTCCCTCTCTGATGTTATTCCCCTTTAACACTCTGGCCAAAGAGGAACACTGACATCCGATCTTAGTCATGGCTGGGGCCCCGAAAACGTTCCCTGTGCTCTTCACTGGCAAGTGAAACTTCTTAGGGATCTTAGCTTATTCAAGATAAGGTATAAAGGACTGTAGGCGCTGCTCCCATTTCACAGGTGACAAAGTCCGAGGTACTTGATGACCTGCCCACTGTCACATAACCAGTTAGCCTGAGAGCTCCTCACATGCAGTCCTGGGCCAATTCTTATTCCAATGCTGACAAACAGCACATGGCTCCGTCCAATGTGCAGGTGTATGCTTGCTATCACAGGCTGCCATGTGCTTTTCGGTTGGCTTGTGTGTCTGGTCCCCCCCCCCCAATAAGACCTTTTAATTTGAGAAATGCTAACTCCAAACCACGCGTCTACCACCAAACCCGAGGGACTCTCTGGGAGCTAGGGAGTGGTATGACTAAAGAGCTAGATGCCATCCTAGGAGAAGACCCAGCTGATCAGAATTCTTTCAGTAGAGGTCTTGGCACTAGCTATATGTAGAATTTGTGGGGCCTAGAAAACCCTGCTCGGGCTCTGAAAATTCCGCCTCGATTGGTTACAGGCAGACCCTCACAGCAAGAGGAGATCAGCCGGCCATCCCTGAAAAGCTCAAGCCCTCGGGTGCGAGCAAAATAGACAACTGAAAAACTCACCACTCCACTGGAGAATTACAACATGTACCACCAGGAAGGTGAGGCACTCCGGAGGTCCATGTTAGTCGGCTCACACAGCACCGTATGAGCTAGGATTGTGTCTGAGTACTGCCATGACTGTTCTGGTTTGGACATTCTCTCTTGAGGGGTAAGGAAATAGGGTCACCCACTAGATTTGGCCTCCTAATGTCTCCATATATGGCCAAATGACTCCTGCCAAACAAATTGCCCTCAGCTAAGAACCACCACTGAGCCAGCAGAAGAGTGGACCGTCCTGAGGGATGAAGTCCATAAGTAGAGAAACTTCCATCACTGTCATGGTGCGCTCCCTTAGCAAGTGGCCTGCTGGCTGCTTTTGTGTGGGGGGGAAGTAGAGATGGCTGCAGCCATGTTCCCCACCTAGACTTTTAAGAAGCAGGAGTCCATAGATGCCTCTAACGGGGGGCTAACATGAAGAGGAAAGTTCTGCTCGCTAAAACTCCTGGAGAAAGGGTGGCTGTAAGAAAGAACATAGGCCAGCTATGCAAATTCATTAAGTGACCGTCTGGTGTCTTCTCAGACGACACCAACAGTGACATGACCAGTGACGACGACATGAGCCGAACTGGGAGAGAAACCCCACCACCTCGGTCGTCCCATTCTTTCAGCAGTGAGTAAACCACACCCCCCCCCCAAATACCTCATTATAAAGAGGCCTCTGTGAAGATGCAGATGGTACCAGAGGGCTCAGCGTCACTCACAGAGCTGAGGAGAGTAGATTAATTGAGGCATTTTTATATCAAAACAGACACCTACAATGAAATGGCATGCAGTTGTTTTTTTTTAAATAATAACATTTATACTATTTAACATCAACTTAAGACTGTACCAGGAGAATTGCCCTTAGGGTGGACATGTGTTCCACTTCCTCGGGTTCTTTCCATTTTGCAATTTAAAGTCAGCTGGCCTGTGCTAGACATACAAGGTCTATGGTCTCTTTCCTGGTTGGGGACTTGACCACTCAGAAGCTAACTGGGGAGGTCTGAAGTGGCACTGGCTTACAGATGTAACTCCAGGCCTTGCTGTGAAGCAAGCCCCTCTTGGGAAAAGCTTGTAGGGGTAGCTCCTGAGCCTGTCAGTCTGGAACGTTCCCACGTTGTAGCCATCTCCCCGAGGGAGACATGTGCACAGACAGGAAGGAAACACAGACATGCCATAGCATTTCTGACCACTCAAATGCCTGGCCTGCCTAGGTGACCGAGACCAGGAGCGCCGGGGCCGGAGCCGCGAAGTTGAGCCCCGAGACCGCTGGCCATACAACAGGAACCCCAGAAGCAGTAAGTTGTCTGCTGGCCCTTGGCTCAAGGCAGAGGCTACGTGCATAGGGGTCTCCCAAGGCCCAAGTACTCGATTTGGGTTGTATGCCTGTTGCTAAAATGTCCAGTTTGAAGCTATAGTTTCTGCACTTCCTCTCAGCAGAGCCATTTAACACTACGGTTGTTTACTCAACATTTTTCCTAAGCAGACATAATTTTAAAGGAAACTAGATGTTCCCCCCATATAAACTGTATTGCTACAAAAAAGAACAAAATATATATAGTACCACAGAGATATGACCATGAAAAGCAAGCAGGCTTTCATTACGACAATGCTGCCTGCCATGGCTTCATGTAAGCGTGGGGAAACACTGCATCAAGGTGCCCCGCCAAAGTACAATAGAAGGAATAGACACTGTGTGGATGTATTCTCGGTGTCCGTGCCACCACGGACTATCTCTTGTTCCTCCTGGACTTGAAAGATGCTGCTGCACTTACCAGCAGGGCATTCTAAAAGTGTCGTCAGGAAATGATGTTCAAGCCCACCACATTGGCCAATAGTTGGGCTACCTTTGGTGTGGCTTTGTGTGGTCTCGGATGCTGGACCCACACAACTGTGGCATGAGCCTGACTCTAAGATTACGGAGGAAGGATGAGGCAGGGATGCTGGGGTGTTGCAAAGCCCTTCCGCAGGAAGCCCAGAACACATAGAGACTTTTTGCACACACTCACATTCCAGATAGGTTCTGAGGCTGGCAGGAATACCTGAGCCCCGCCATGTTAGACTAGGTCTTGCACCCCTCTGATGTCTCTCCTCCTTCTAGGGCTGCCTCAACGGGACCTTTCCCTGCCTGTGATGTCAAGATCCCATTTTGGACTGGAGAGAGATGATGACAGACGTTCCCTGGACTATGAGTCTCGATCCCAGGTATGCTCAGGTTTCCTCTCTTTGCAGAAAAACCTATCTTCATTTCACACCAAAGATGCCCGTCTTTCCCCTAAGGATGCCTTCATCTCCCCTAGATGCTCACCCGTGGCTGAGAGCCCTCAGTCACTCTAAAGAGCAGGCAGGGATCTTCCCGACAGGTGACCAGTGGCCAAGGTCACTGCTGCCTGCCTTTAAACTGACGCATAAACAGAGGAGTGCTTGTCCCTCAGTGTGTGTCACTTGATAGGGTAAGCAGCAGAAGCCTTCCAGACTTCTTACTGCCCAACCCCCCGCATTAAAACTTGTGAGGGAAAGGAGAAAAAGGCTCTGGAGCTGATGAGAATAGGGTACAAAAGCTGCCTCTGCCACCTTCTGCTGTGTGGGATTGGGCTGCCTAACCAAGCCAAACCCCAGAGTCCTCATCAGTAAAAATGGATGTGGCGATTGTGTCCCAGCTCCATTGTGGGGAGTCAGTGAGAGTCACACCCCCACGTAGGTTGAGTCCCTATTATGTTGTCTGGCACTTGGCAGACACTCTGTGTTAGCAGTCACAGCCATCATGGGTTAAGGGGCAGTAGTAAGGAGTAGTTGGTAAAGGGGGGGGCGAGGACATGGGATTTGAACTGGCTCTCGACAGAAAGAGGAGACCCTTGGCATCCATAGGCCTCAGAAGGGAGGGAGGGGCCAGAGGCAGAGCCTTCATTTCCTTTGCAATTAAGCATCCGAGCCTCCTGTGGTCAAGACAGACAGGATCCCTGCTCTGAGATGCTGTTCACAGAAATGTTGACTTGGACCAAAGGAAAATGCCTTCAGGGCAGCAACACTTGACCTCTGAGAGGCTGGGAGCAATGGGCCACACTCAAGGTTAGACTCAAGGTTAGACGGGATCCCAACCTTTAGGGAGAGTTATAGGCAAAGGCTTTGTGATTAGAATCAAGGGCAAGCCAGGCATCTGGCAAAGCAGAGAAGAGCCAGGGGATGGCTGGGGCACACAGGGCTGAATTGCTGGTGCCTGGTAGTTGAACTTTGTCTGGTTTTGCTGTTTGCATTCGCTTCCACGGCCTTGTGTGAAGAGCTGCTGACCAAGGGCCATGCCTGCAGAATGCGGAAGCCTAGGTGCTGCCAATTCCCACTGATTCAGAGTAGAAACAGGGGCACGAGATGGTGCCAATCACATTTTGAGGACGTACAAAACAGAAAGCCCTCTTACTGTCTTTTTGATCACATGCAAATCCCTTTATAGTTCACACGCATAGCTCCTGTTGTGAAAACCTGGACTGTGCCGTGTCAGTCCTGCTTTCAGGTCACCTCTTCCTCTTCCAGCTTGTCCGCCCCTCATCAACATTTAAGTCTCACAGTTGATAGCAGACACTGCTTTAAGGCTATTTAAATGAACGCATCTTTCATACCAAAGCAGTGTAGTTCAGACTTGATGCCCATCAGGCAAATAGGTAAATATTAAAAAGAACTCATCTGCCATTGCCCTTGCCCTCTGAATACCCCAGGGACGGTGACTCTTTTGTCTTTCGTGCTCCCGTCCTCTTGACTCCTTGGCTCTCTGGCAGCCTCCACAAATGTGGGCTCGGGTCTCCTGTGTGTACCCACTTGCTCTGTCTTTCATTGTAAGTAAATGATATAATGATGTAAATGCCAATGCCCGCCCCCCTCCCAAACCTGGGTATCACAGAGCAGTTGCCCCCCCCACATGACTTTAGCATGTGGAGAGAGGAGGGACACTCCACGAGAAAGAGTTTATTTAGCTTTCTGGGTGGCAGTTTGGGGAAGTCTGCAGTGATTGCTGACATCTTCTCTGTAGTGTGGTTACTGTCATCCTTTTCAGCCCTAACCTAGACCTACTTTCATTTCTGAAGCTCTCGGCTTCATTTCCCCCACCCTAATTTTTGCTGTTTGCTTCTTGATGACAGGACACGGGCAGTGGCTTGAACTATGACACTCATTTTTTTTCTTTTTGCTGCGTTCCCCCTGTTTATTAAAATCCCAGCCTCTTTCTCGCCACAGAACAATGATAAATTTAGCACCAAAACCTTTACATTTTCTCTGCATAAATCTCTTAATATTTAAACAACCACCACTCTGTGGAACTTTAACCCCCAATGTTGCAACACTGCAAGTTCGTGCCATTTTACAATGAAGGACCTGGGGCTCTGAAAGACGTCCATATCTCAGGTCACACAGCTCATAAATGGTGCCAGTCTGCCAGTTCTCTCCAGCTCCAAAGCCTATTGACTCCCATAGCACCCTCTCCATCCTCCAGTATAACCCCATTCAGGCCTCAGTGCCACCGCCCCCCGCATTGCAGCTCACCAAGACAGTGAAACTCTAGCACTGCCTTCTAGCAACAAGCAGAGGTCCTTTAGAATCCCACAGAGAAGACTCCTGACTATTACAGGGAGTTTGGTATTGCTTTTTGAGAGAAATCTCTATTAAGATAAAAGGTAGCTCTAAGTCGGGGAGCTTGGAATGCGTTGAGTTACTTGGAAACCATACACACTGGAAACTCTACACTGTAGCCATGCTATGCAGTAGAGAGAGACAGGAAGGGAACTTAAAACCACACCGTCTGACCAGATGTCTGCTACAGCACATTTTCTTTCTGTTCCCATGAGCACACCATGCATGCTGATTATTTAGGCTGCATGGGCTTTCCCAACAGCCCCCGCTCCCCCTTTTACATGCTGTAATTTCACCTACCACTTCAGGCTCCCCTGGAGGCCCTCTGCAAGACCTTGGCTCACTGTTCAGGCCCACCCTGAACTGCCCCTCCAATAAACCCATGTAGCATTTATTATCTGTATCCCAATTTACTGTTTATTGTTCTCTAATTGTTTCATGAGTCTTTTCTCTCCAACCAAATTATAAGCTGCATGAGGGCAAGGAATATGTGTCATGCGTCTTTGGGATCTGCCTCAGAGTGTAGCACAAGGTAGGTACGACGTAGGCCCCTAGTAACACTTGCCTTGGATCGCTCAGAACCCCAAATACCGTGAGCACTTCCTATATAACTTCATATACGTAGCTCCCATGTCGCCAACATTATTCTCTTTTTGAACATCTGTGGGGACAGATTCCATTGAGAGGCCTGTGTTTGATGTTTTAGGATGCTGAGTCATACCAGAACATTGTGGACCGCAATGAGGACAAGAGCCCTCAGAACCCAATTCAGGACAACCTGGAGAACTACAGAAAGCTGCTCTCACTGGGTAAGCGCCCGCTTCCTTCAGCCACTTTCAATCCCATCACTGGAGCCTTTGCTAGTTTCAATTCATTTGAGTCTACACCTAGTATATTTAGACCTTGAGGATAACAAGAAGTCTTTGGTGAACTTGCCCATCTGTGGAGAAATGAGATTTGATTATTAAAGAAACCTGTCTAGCTTTGATTGAAGAATATATTAGATAGACTGGGGCAGTTTTTCTATATGATCCCAGGCCCCATGTGGACTCCTTCAGAAGCCATGTCGCCTAAACTGACAGTAGGCTGTTGCTGTGAAAACCCGCAAATCTGAGGGATCTGTAGAGTTATCGAGTAGCTAGAGAAACAGCATCATTGAGAAGCAGGGGCGGGGGAATATAGTGTCACATGCCTGAAATCACAGCACCCTGGTACTGAATCTGAGCATCACCCAGGGGCCAGCCTTGGCTACCTACATAGTGGGACCCTCTAAGAAAGAACAGAGTCTCTCAAAAAAGTGATCAAAAGGTAGAGACTACAAGAGGGTACTGAATTCATGCACAGAGGGGGTGTTCGTAAGGTTTTCTAGGTGCAAGTACATTTAAGGGAGTCAAAATGTCAAGTACACCAGATTTGAAAATGAATATAAAGAAAATGCAAGGCATTCAAAGATTTGGATATGCGATAGTTCCGATTCGCTGCGGGTGGTTGGGGGAAAGGCTCAGTTTATGACGAGGAGTCTGAGTCTTTTAACACGAATTGAAGCCGCCCTGTTTGCTCTTGTAACCAGGAGTACAGCTCGCCGAAGATGACCGACACTCTCACATGACACAAGGCCACTCTTCAAGATCCAAGAGAAGCGCCTACCCGAGCACCAGCCGAGGTAAGTGACAAGCCACACTCCACACTCTCAAACACCACAGACACACAAGAGTCCTGAGCTCAGGGACGAAGGAAGAATTACATACGGGGGTTTGTTTCCAGGCCTGAAACCCATGCCTGAAGGCAAGAAGCCAGCGCACCGACGCGGGATCTGCGAGGAGGAATCTTCTCACGGCGTGATCATGGAAAAGTTCATCAAGGATGTGTCCCGCAGCTCCAAATCCGGAAGAGCCAGGGAGCCGAACGAGCGTCCTCCTCCGCGGTTCCCCAGGCCCAGCGACAACTGGAAGGACAGTTCCTCAACCAAAAGAGAGTCGGTGATCCAGGAGAGGGCTCCCGAAGCCGGCACGTTCAGGGGAGCTTTCAGAGTCAATACCGAGCTGCTGTCCCGAAGCCGGGCTCTGGAAAGGAAGCGGCGTTACCACTTCGAGTCTGACGACAAGGGCCACGAGTCTAAGAGCTGTGTGAGGAAGAAGCCCTTCGAGTGCGGTAGCGAGATGAGGCAGGCCATGAGCATGGGCAACGTCAACAGCGCGCCCAGCACGGATGCCCAGCCCATCGACCCCCTGGGGGCTGACCCGTACGTGTGCGATGAGTGCGGCCGGTCCTTCGGGGTCATCTCCGAGTTTGTGGAGCACCAGATCATGCACACCAGGGAGAACCTCTACGAGTACGGAGAGTCCTTCATCCACAGTGTGGCCGTCAACGAGGTCCAGAAGGGTCAGGGCGGAGGGAAGCGCTTCGAGTGTAAGGAGTGTGGGGAGACCTTCCGCAGGAGCGCGGCCCTGGCCGAGCACCGCCAGACGCACGCCAGGGAGTACCTGGCCGAAGGCCGCGATCAGGACGACGAGGACGCCGTCATGCCCAGCCCGACCTTCAGCGAGCTGCAGAAGATGTACGGCAAGGACAAGTTCTACGAGTGCAAGGTGTGCAAGGAGACCTTCCTGCACAGCTCCGCCCTGATCGAGCACCAGAAGACCCACGGCCGGGGCAACCCGGGAGACGACGAGCGCCAGCGCGAGCGCGAGCGCATGCGGGCCCGGGCCCGGGAGCAGCGCGAGCAGCGCGAGCGGGAGCGCGAGCGGGAGCGGGAGCGGGAGCGCGAGCGGGAGCCCTTCCTGACCTGCCCCAACTTCAATGAGTTTCACAACATGTACCGGAAGGAGAAGTTCTACGAGTGTAAGGTGTGTGGGGAGAGCTTCCTTCACCTCTCGTCCCTGCGGGAGCACCAGAAGATCCACACCCGGGGAAACCCCTTCGAAAACAAGAACAGGGCGTGCGAGGAGACCTTTGTGCCGAGCCAGGCCCTCAAGAGGCGCCAGAAGACCTACCGGGAGAAGCTGTTCGAGTTTAACAACGCCAGGGATGCCCTGATGGACGGCGCAGGCCCCGGGGACCACCACAAGAACCGCCCTCGCAAGAGTTTCTTTGAAGGCCGGGCGTTTGAGAAGCCCTTCACCGAGTCTCACAAGAGCCACACCATCACCAGACCACCGGAAAACAAGGACGAGGACAAGCCGTTCACCATCAGCGCCAACCCCAACGACAAGCCCAAGCCCCCGGCCGCGGAAGGCGGCAGCCAGGGGAAGCCTTTCCAGAGGTCCGTCATCCGCGGCGCGCTGGGCTTCACCAAGCCCAAGCCGGTGGCGGAGTCGAGCACCCAGACCTCGGGCGTCTTCACCCACCCGCGGGCCCTCTCTGCAGCGAGCGCCTACGACGGGAAGGACTACAAGGGGTCCCTCATCCACAGCCTGCCTGTCCCCCGGGCCCTGAAACGCCACAGAGCCAGCGGCCAGGGCGAGTGCAGCAGCGACGACGGGGAGCCCTCCATTTACATGCCGGATCTGACCAGCAAGCGCCGCAAGATCCCCGGCGCAGGAGAAGATGCTTACACCGGGAGCAGCAGCCTCGGCCTCGGCCTCGGCCTCGGCCGCCGGGATCCCATCCTCCCGATCGTCCCCCGGGCCGAACCGCCAACGCTCTCCGCAGAGTCCCGCGACTCCAGCCAGGACGTGACCTTCTCCGTCCCCAGCTCGAGCGTGCGCGAGCACCAGAAAGCCCGTGCCAAGAAGAAGTACATGGAGCCCAGGAGCAACGAGACCTCCGTCATCCACTCCCTGGGGCCCTTCGGGGACCTGCAGGCCATCCGCCGCCGGCCCAAGATCTTCGAGTGTCAGGAATGCGGAGAGGCCTTTGCCCGTCGCTCTGAGCTCATCGAGCACCAGAAGATCCACGACAGGGAGGGCCCGTCCGGAAGCCGTCTCTTCGAGCGATCCGTCATCCGCGGCCGCAGCCGCAGCCTGGTCCCTGGCGACCCGCAGACCAGCTACGCGCAGGAACGGTTCGTGCAGGAGCAGGTGCGCAAGTTCAGGGCGTTCGCACAGCGCTCTGCTACCAGCAACAGCCTGGGCGTGCAGAAGATCTATAACCAGGAGAAGTACTACGCCGAGGAGCCCCACGGCAAGGACACCCTCGGTCACAAGAGTCACGACACAGAGCCGCAGGGCCAGAAGCCCCACGGAGACGAGCCCCAGGACCAGGAGATGCGCAGCAGCGAAGAGGCCCGCGGCGACCAGCCCCACGGCCAGGAGCCCCACGGTGACGAGCCCCAGGACCAGGAGCCCCAGGACCAGGAGATGCGCAACAGCAGCGACGAGCCCCGCGGTGACGAGCCCCACGGCCAGCAGTCCCCGCGCCAGGCGCCGGCCTCGGGTTCCAACGAGCACGAGCGCCACCGACACGACGACGTCGGCGACACCATCTACGAATGCCAGGACTGCGGCCTGGGCTTCGCTGACCTCTCCGACCTCACCAGCCACCAGGACGTCCACAGCCGCAAGTCCCTGGTGGACAGCCGCGAGTACGCCCACTCGGAGGTCCACGCGCACTCGCTCGGCGAGTTCGAGAAGAAGTTCTCGGGCGAGAAGCTGTACGAGTGCCCCAAGTGCGGCGAGTCCTTCACGCACAGCTCGCTGCTGTTCGAGCACCAGCGCATCCACGAGCAGGACCAGCTGCACTCCTCCTCTGCCAAGACCAGCGACGACGGCCTGGTGGCCCTGATGCCCGCGCGGCCCCGGCGGAACCGCGGCAACGAGGCGAGCACCGCTGCCGTGTCCGGCTCCGCCATCCGCTGCCGCCAGTGCGGCCAGGGCTTCATCCACAGCTCGGCGCTCAACGAGCACATGCGACAGCACCGCGACGAGGAGGCGGCGGCGATGGAGCAGGGCGAGCTGGCCGAAGACATGTTCATCCAGGGCCTGGCCCTCACCGAGTACCAGGGGAGCGAGACGGAGGAGAAGCTCTTCGAGTGCACCGTCTGCGGCGAGTGCTTCTTCACGGCCAAGCAGCTGGGCGACCACCACACCAAGGTGCACAAGGACGAGCCCTACGAGTACGGGCCCTCCTACACGCACGCCTCCTTCCTCACCGAGCCCCTGCGCAAGCGCATGCCGCTCTACGAGTGCAAGGACTGCGGCCAGCCCTTCCTGGACGACACGGTCATCGACGAGCGCATGGTCTTCCACCGCCAGCGAGAGCGAGAGCAAGAGCGAGACCGAGACGGCTCCGACATCGTGGCCGCCCCCGCCGCCCGGGACGGGGAGGCCAACGCCCTGGTCCCCCAGGAGGCGCTGAGGATCCAGGGCTCCAACGCGGAAATGGCCGAGCCCGAGGTGGAGGCTGCCGAGCCCGAGGTGGAGGCTGCTGAGCCCGAGGTGGAGGCCGCCGAGCCCGACGGGGAGGCCGAGGGGCCCGAAGGCGAGGCCGCCGAGCCCGACGGGGAAGCCGAGCAGCCCAACGGAGAGGCCGAGCAGCCCAACGGCGAGGCCGATGAGCCAGACGGGGCGGGGATCGAAGACCCTGAAGAGAGGGCCGTGGCCGCTGCCGCTGCCGCCTCCGACGACGACGACGAGCCCGAGGACGAGGTGGAGGAGCCCGAGGGAGACGCGGATGAGCCCGACGTCGCAGACCTCGAGGACCCAGAAGAGGAGGGCGAGGACCAGGAGATCGAGGTGGAAGAGCCCTACTACAACTGCCACGAGTGCACCGAGACCTTCGCGACCAGCGCCGCCTTCGGCGAGCACCTGAAAAGCCACGCCAGCGTGATCATCTTCGAGCCTGCCAACGCTCCCGGGGAGTGCTCCGGCTACATCGAGCACGCCAGCACCAGCGCGGGCGGCGCCGAGCAGGCCGACGACAAGTACTTCAAGTGCGACGTGTGCGGGCAGCTCTTCCACGACCGCCTCTCCCTTGCCAGACACCAGAATTCTCACACTGGCTGAGAATCCTGGCCGACGGGAAAGCAAAAATCAAAACAAAACAAAACAAACAAAAAAAAAACACAAACAGAACCAAACCAAACTTTCCTCCCAGAACCAGGTCCTTAATAAATCAAAGAGAGAGCCTACACCAACCCATAATGTTAATAGAAACCCACCTTGCTTTACCCATCCATGCCGGACTTCTTCTCATCGCATCACTCAGACTGAAAACAGCAAAGAGATTGGGTGCAGAGACTCTTTTCAGTCTCCCTAGCTCTTCCCCGTCGGACATGAGTGGACACCCGGGAAAGCTAGCACCGCCATCTCACTTTTCATCTGAGTAACTAGATTGAGGGAAAACCCAGTGACTATTCAAGACCACAGAGGTTGCCCCAATCGACTGTCAATGACACCCCTCTCATACCCTATACATAGCGATTCCTGCCGTGTATATAAATGAGCAAATCACAGCGAACCCTGATACATATATTTGGATTTAGTGTGCTATAGAATTTACAGTTTACTCGACAGAGCTACCTAACCTGGTGCTCTGCAATTTTTTGTTTGTTTGTTTGTTTGTTTGTTTTTCCCTGAGGAGGAAGAGAGCAACAATTTAGCATATATATTCGTAAGTGTTGTCCATCTTGCGGAAGCTTTACTGTGCATCGTTTGAACCCCCGTTAGTATCTTCCTTCCCCAGTAATGGACCGTTTAACCCCCTACCTCTTAGATAGTCCTGTGAAGGTGTGAGTGTGACAGATCACGTCTCTAAATCCTGGCTGTGTGAAAAACAGACATTTTAGTTTTCACACACACAGCCACCTGGTGTGCACTCAACCAACCCCCCCCCCCCACCTAGAGACTTGATTGTGTAACCCTTTACAGTATGTGGGTTTGTGTCTGTGGCCCAACCCATCACCACATTTTATAGACCTTACAGTGGTTTTCATGCAAAAAAAAAAAAAAACAAAAAAAAAACAACAAAAAAAAACCAACCCCCTCCCCATGTTACATGTGAGGTGTTCTTTAGGGTTTGGGTTCTTGTTTTCTTAACCAGTTCATCGTGTGTTTGATAGTGAATTCATGATCCTGAAGCTTTGCCCTATCAATCTTAATGTCTTTGCCTTTAAAGAGTGGGTAACAACCATCGCTAGATCACAGCAGTGCCTAATGAAGGTTGGGGACCCCAGGAGAGGGAGGCTCTTACAGTGTAAATAAGGAAGCAGAACCGGCAACCTTTCATTAACTCTGCTGTGTGCTTCCTGCCTTAAAGTGACAAGTGGCAGTGTCGTTGTCCTCGTCGTCGTCGCTTGAGTCACCTGTGTGTGGTGTTGTATGTGCTTGCCACAAGTCAGTGCGCTCCCCCTGGGTGCCCAGGGGAGCTAGTATCCTTAGATCTCTGTGTCTCCAAACTTAATTCCCCCTGTTTGTTACGTGTCCATCAACCCTAAGTCAAACCCGCATTTAAAAAAAACAAAAAAACAAAAAAAAAAAAAAACAAAAAAACCCATAAAAAGCAAAAACACCCCCCCCCCAAAAAAGCTTTCTTTCTAGTTAATCCTAGCTTAAAACATGGACTCAGGTTCCCCAGCAGCCTTAATTTCCTTTTTTTGTTACCATTGTTCTTTCTCATTGAGCCCTCCTACGTATTTCTGAGCTTTCCATTTGGCGTCCCGTGTGTGTTGATGTCATCAGTTGTCTTCTGGGTCATGAACTGACTTCCCAGCTTGAGATTTCTTGCGTCCTTCTATGGACTGCCTGCGCTCCTTTTACTTCCCCTTCCCTCGTATAATGGCTATATAAAAGACAATTTTTTGGCCTTCTGTTGGCTGGGGAAAAAAAAATTTAAAAATTTTTAAAAAATTCAAAAAAAAATAAAATAAAATAAAGCGGCTCTGTAGCTGAAAGAAGGAAAGCCGCGTACAGGTCATCTGAGAAAGAGAAGCGAGATGCCTGCTGAGGAAAAGTGAGGGGTCTGACTCTTAGGCCTCCAGATCTGGAGGACTGGAGCTCCCCGGGGGAGCGTGTCACAGCCTCAAGGAAGGGCCAAGTCTTTGGAGGTTGTTGAGCAAAGAGTAAGAAATGAGTGAGCCAAAGATGGGAGTTCCAGGATGACAGCAGATCTAGGAAGGTACTAAGACAGACTAGAGGAAACACCGTCAGCAGGGACTGGAAGGGCAGGGTGGTAAGAACGAACTGAACGAAGTAGTGTCCTGGGTAGTTGGAAGGAAGGCCTTATTGATGGCATGGCATGGGTGAAGGCCAGCTGCATAGAGAGACCCCCAGGTAGGAACTGACATCCAGGGAAACCGGAGGGGCATCGAGGCTTTGGGGAGGCACCCTTGAAACGGAAGTCAGTGTTGATATCATCTGGGGAAAATGTGGGGATTCGTGGTCATCGACGGTGTTACCCCCCACGAGACTCCTTTTAGAAAGCAACCTGTCTAGAAGTCTGAGCGTCCATTCTGACCGTAACTCAGTGAGCAGAAGATTAGGAACAACCAAAATGCCAGACTACAGGAGAAGAGTTAAGTCCAAGTGCCCTGGATGCCGATGCAGTTGTTTAAAAAGTGATAATCAGGAAGAGTTGGGTAGCGGATATTCACAGGATATGAGGTGGAGAAAGCAGGACACAAAATTATATTTATACTACAATTATAACTGTTTTAAAAATGTACGCTTATAGTCAAAAGCTATTGTGTTGTTGTAGGCTTATAGTCGAGCATTATTTTCTTAAACTTCTAGAATGTTCCTTATGGTAGTGTTACTCAAAAGTTAAGGATCACATTTCCATCGTGAACACAATCGGGAG
This sequence comes from Cricetulus griseus, assembly GCF_003668045.3. Lineage (NCBI taxonomy): Eukaryota > Metazoa > Chordata > Mammalia > Rodentia > Cricetidae > Cricetulus > Cricetulus griseus. Next base: position 24,692,646 of record NC_048602.1, on the reverse strand, counting down.
TTCGTTAACGAAACACTTGGAAAATGAGAGAAAAGTGGAGAAAAGATAATCCATGTCCCCACCATCCAAAGATAGATATACTCTCTAATATCTTGTGTTTTTTTTTTCTTGTTGCTGTGCACAGGTTTATATATTACAACTGCGTCAAAATGTGTATTCAAGATAGCTGTCCTAGTAATCCTGTGTAATTACGGTTAAAAAATACTTTGATCTGTATGCTCCCCGTAATAGTCTCCTGACAATAAGGCTTGTTATGGAATGTCACCATTCTAAGCCTGCTATGTGCCCGGTGAGAAATTGGAAAAGACACTAAAATTGAAAAGAAAAATCTGCCCACATTCCCCACACCCAACAGCTGTTAAGATCTTCATCTCCGTCCTCATTTGTGTCATCATCTCTCAAAGTTGTGATTAAAACAGTGTTAAATAGATTTGCGTAACGTATAAAACAAAAAGAAACATGGGAAACGATTAAAAATAGTGTTGGGGGGGCGGTTCACGGGGAAATATTTTGTTCCAAATTTCTTGAATAATCTTTGGTGTTCGGGTAACAGACTTTAAGTATGTATTCTGCATCACGAATATAAGACATACTCAAAGAAAACTGGGAAAACGGTAGTGAGGTAGAAAGAAAAACAACAACTGAATTTCCAACAAGTTCCTGGTAACGCCTGGATCTGGGCGCCACGTGTGTTGGTTATTGGGGCGTCCATGAAAAGTATGTAGTGTCAACAGACGGAAGAAGAGCGGAGGAGTGTGGAATATCAGGGTGGCTGTGGCGGGATTCCAGTGAAGCGTGTTTTCTCAGTTTCTTTGAGGGGTCTTTAACACAGTGTTCTGGTGGGCTACGCTTATTGCTTATATTTCCATCCTATACGCAGTATGTGTCCATTCTTGTAGCCTCGAAGATGTGGAACTGTAGACGAGAAACTCACCCGTGTTTCCATCACCCAAAGACTGTGTTAACATCTTTTCTTGGCCTTGTTTTCTGTGCACAGGCTTTTTTTGGTTTGTTAATATGGTTGTAGTTGTTCTATCTTGTAATAGTGTCACCAATAAAAATAAAGTTAAAAATAAGATAACTCTCAGTCTCTTCTTTTTCTAGCGTATGCGTCTGGGCTCGGTAAGCAATGTGGGGACTGGCTGCCGTTGATAAAGGTATAAATTCAAAATGGCAGTGCCCCCTTAGTCCTACAAAGTTTGACTTACAAATCTTATTATTAAAAAACAAAACAAAACAAAAAACCTTTGTGTGTACATACACACGTGTGGGTAGTTGTGAGTATAGGCGCATACACCATGCCCAGTGTGGGTGTGAAAGTCAGATGACAGCCTCAGGAGTCAATCCCCCACCCCACCCCCACCCCTTCCCATTGTTCAAGAAAAAGTTTCCTTTGTTCCCCAGGGTAGATGGCTTGCAAGCTTTTGGGGTTTCTCCTGGCCTGGCCTCCATGATGGCTGTAAAAGTGCTGGGGTGACAGATGCAGGCAACAGCTGCAGGCTCTATGTGGAGTCTGGATTTTCATGCTTTGAGCACAAGTGCTTTGCCATCGAAGCCATTTCCTCACTTGGTCTTTTTTTTTTTTTTTTTTTTTTTTAAGGATTGCATATTTCACCAATGACTTCTCAAGGACATGTGGATTTTACTTGGGTCCATGTTTTTAACTGCACCTCTAAGACTAAATTGTATTTTAATCATAGGAAACCGTAACTGCCCACAGTAGTGGTTTTAGATTTTATTATAATCGTGAATATATTTTGGTGAGTTGAAGGGGCATTTTTAATCAGAAATATGAGGTTCTGTAAAACAAGACTTCGTGAATCATCAGCGTAGGATTAGTAACACTAGGGTTTAGCCTTAGCCTTGCAATGAGGCATTTATTCCTAACTTTTACAGAAGACTAAAAAGTGTTGATTTCAGCCCAGATTCACCACCAGGAACATAACAGTTTAGCTGGCTATCCTAGCTATCTATGGTTGGGGAGGGTGTGTGTGTGTGTGTGTGTGTGTGTGTGTGTGTGTGTGTGTGTGTGTAAAATGTGCCTGGAGGCCAGAGCTTAACCTTGGCTGTGCCATTCCTTGGGTACCCACCTCGTGAAGCTCCCTGATAAAGCCAGCATGGCTGACCAGTGACCCCCAGGGTTCCTTTTCCCCACCCCCACCCCAATCCCCACCCATCAACAACAAAGTACTGGGATTATAGGTGTGTGCCACCACACCTAGCTTTTTATGTGAGTTCTGGGTATTAAACCCAGGTCCTCGTGTTTGAATGGAAAATACTATTCCAAATAAATGGGCCATCTGAGTCCTCTGAGAGTTATTAAGCATGCTTGTAGCTTCATAATGACAAGCAACTTAAAGCCCGTTAGCTCACTGGATCCCTGTAGGTGACTACGATGGGAAGACCACACCCAATCCATGGCTGCTGCATCTCGGATTCTGTAACTCCAGTGTGCTCACTCTGCTTCCTCCGCTCACCCTCCACAGTCCATGAGTGGACTTTGCTCTTAAGATAGAATCCTGTAAATTTCCCTGAATTCTACCCACTCTAGCCTCTGGCAGAGTCCTGAATGCTTTCATAGTTCTAAGACTTTTATTTACATGAAAATGAAACCTCACTGAATTATGGTGACCTCCCTGACACCTGAAGAGACGCCACGACCGTGGCAACTCTTATAAAGCCACCCAAGTGACATAACTTCCTCCAATAAGGCCACATCTCCTATTTTTTTGGGGGGGGCTGTAAATTCGTCAGGCCCCCAAAATTGTATCTATGGGCAGCATTTATTGGAATGACTTACAGGCTGAGTCCAAGACCCCAGCATTGCTCAGTCCTACAAGGCTGGGTGTCTCAGCTGGTCTTCTGTATATGCCGGATCCCAAAGGAGGTCCCAGTGCCAGCGAAGCAATAGATACACTGACAAGGTGAGGTCAAGCAGGCAAAGAAGGAACACACCTCCTTCCTTCTTCCATTGTCCTCATAGAGGCTTCCAGAAGAAGGTGCGGCCCAGATTAAAGGTGTGCCTTCCACCCTCAATGTCTGGCTTAAAGGCATGTGTCATCCAAGCCTCAAGATACATGTCAAAGGCAAGTTGTCCTCTTGCTTCAAGGTCCAGATCACAAGTGTGCCCTCCATTGCTGGCTTGTAGTTCATTCCATATATAGTCAAGTTGACAACCAAGAAGAGCTATCACAATCTACCCATTGTCAGCTTGCTACACAATCATATCTCCTTATGCCACGATTAGTTTCCAAACAAGAGACCATAACTAGGTCATAATTATGCTTAAACATATAACTGCAAATGCATTATGTGTTTAACCAGGTCATAGTTACACCTGACAGGATATAACTATCCCTCATACAACTGCAAACACATCTTAAATTTAGAATAGTGGCAATGATTCATCCAGTAACTGACAGAAGCAGATGCAGAGATCCACAGCCAAGCACTGGGCCAAGCTCCTAGAGTCCAACTGAAGAGAGAGAAGGATTATGTGAGCCAGGAGGAGAGGGTCAAGGTCATGACAGGGGAACCCACAGAGACAGCTGACCTGAGCTCGTGGGAGCTCATCCACTTGGGCCAAAGCTAGAGAGCCTGAATGGGACTGACCTATGCCCAGTTGTGTAGCTTGGTCTGTTTGTGTGTGACAGTTGTGTAGCTTGGTCTGTTTGTGGGGCTCCTAGCAATAGGATCAGGACCTGTCCCTGATACTTGAGCTGGCTTTTGGGACCCCATTCTCCATACTGGGTTGCCTCATCCAACCTTGATGCAGAGGGAGGAGCTTGGTCCTGTCTCGACTTGATGTGCCACTCTTTGTTGACTCCCATGGGAGGCCCGCCCCTTTCTGAATGGAGGAAGAGGAGTGGATGGGGGAGGGTAGAAAGGAAGAGGGGGAGGGAACGGAAGGAGAGGAGGGAGGGAAACTGCGGTTGGTATGTAAAATAAATGAAAAAATATATAATAATTAAAAAAAGAATAATGACAATGTCCCTCGGTAGACATCCTTCTAGTATCTCAAACTCACACATGACAACCACTGATATTCTCTTAAGTGATGTCTCAACATATAATAAGGAAATTGAAAGAAAACACAAATATCTATACAAACTCATTCTTGTTGACCCCAACTAACAATCTAAGCTATCTTAAATGCCCTTCTCTGATAATGAGGAGTGATAAGCAAAGGGGTCCAGACCAGGCTGGAGAAACTTACAGAAACAGCTGACCTGAACAAGGGGGAACTCTTGGTCCCCAGACTGATAGCTGGGAAACCAGCATAGGACTGTTCCAGACCCCCTGAAGGAGGGAGTCAGTTTGGAGGTCTGGGCAATCTATGGGGCCTCTGGTAATGGATCAGTATTTACTCCTAGAATACAAATGAACTTTGGGAGCCCTCTCCACATAGAGCGATACTCTCTCAGCCTAAACACACTGGGGAGGGTCTAGGCCCTGCTACCAATGATATGACAGATTTGAAGTTCCCCATGGAAGGCCTCACCCTCCCTGGGGAGCAGAAAGGGGTTGGGATAGGAGGGTCGGTGGGGGGCAGGGGAGGAGGTGAGGGAGAGGGAACTGAGACTGACATGTAAAAGAAGCTTGTTTCTAATTTAAAGGGAAAAAAAAAGAAGAAAAAACAAAATACAGCAGAAGTACTCATGTCAGTTAGAATCCTCATTTCCACAACTGGTCACGTGGCCTTAGATGGCATTTAGAGCTACCTTCCTCTCCTACCCATTCTGCATTTCCTTCACCCTCTGGAAGCACCTCAGCAGGTCTTGGCTCTTTTCCTGGAGGATTCCATTGCTGGGAAGGGACACCATGACCACAGCAACTCTTCCAAGGAAAAAACATTTAACTGGGGTGGTTTGCTTCCAGTTTTAGTCCATTGTCATCACGGCGGAGCACGGTGACGTGCATGCAGACGCAGAGCCAGAGAAGTAGCTGAAGAGTCCTACATCTCGCAGGCAACAGGAAGTCAACTGAGACCTTGGGTGGTATCCTGAGCATAGGAATCCTCAAAGCCCGCCCCCGCAGTGACACACTTCCTCTAACAAGGCCATACCCACTTCAACAAAGCCACACCTCCTAATAGTGCCACTCTCTATGAGCTTATGGGGGCCAATTCCACTCAAACCACCACAGAGACGTTCTTGAAGAGTCATAACACAGGGGGTTGGGGGGGGGAGACTTCAGCATAGGTCAAGGCACGAGTTTCATCCTTTTTTCAGAATGTTTCTGAAGAGTGCCCTGATAGAAGGTAACAGAGAAAAGAAATGGAATGCGTGGCCCTGGAGACTGCATGACCAACCTTCCCACTCCTAAAGAATCCCCCACACCTCATTTGAAGGTGTAATTAACTCCCTACGACCACATTTATTGTATGAGAGTTGACTGACATCTCTCTAACATCAGCTGATGTGTGCTCATGGGTTTCCAATGTCCAGCCATAATCAAAAGAAACTCTTAGCTAACTAGGTAAGTGAGTGATCATGTAGCTGGATATATTGAAGAGATATATGGCCAGGTCAAGCTGGGGTCCTAATGCCCCTCTCTCCTTTAGAGTCTGACTAAAAGGCCTACCCTTCCCATTGCCAGGATAAAATGCCAGAGGCAATTAACTTGGAACAAACAAAGGTTTATTGTTTTGGCTTAAGATTGCTGCCCAATGTCAAACGGTTCCACCACTTTGAGACGCTGGCAAGGGTGGCCCAAGGTTGGGAGTGCGTTTGCAGAACAAAGTACTCTGCTCACAAACCGGGAAGCAAAAGTGTGACTACGGAACCAGAGTCCCACAAGTCCCTAGTGACCCAAGAACTGGGAATTAGGCTCTACTTCTCAAAGATTCTGACACTTCCCAATAGAGTCAGGTGGGAGAACACTCCTTTAACCCACAAGGCCGATGAGACTCTCAGCCCTCAAAGAGACCACAGCACCTCAATAAGCCATTCATTGGCCCAAAGAAACAAGCTTTACAAGAATTACTGAATATTGAATGTAAACTAATATTATAGGCGAAGGAAGGAATGTTATGAAATGGAAGGCAATTATGATGTGTTATTAGCAATGGCAAGCAAAAGCAGCTCCCCCCCCCCCCAGGAAGGCTCTACCTACCGGCCTCCAGTCAGACATCTGACGTCACAAAGGTTGGTCACATTAAAGCCACTTTCACTATAGGGAGGGCAACACTGCATCCTCGGTCAAGCAGAGACATGTGTACATTTAGGCTTCTCCTCCCCCACCCCCATACGTGCCAGCCTCATGCTAATACCCATGAACTTATTGAATACCTCAGAAGCCACTCACATCTCATGCACCAATTATGGCCATGATAACAAGGCCTGGGATAACTCACAACCGCCTAACTCCAGTTCTAGGGGATTCAACTCCTCCTTCTGGCCTCCACAGGCACCTGTACACATGGCATAGTTGCTCACCCTCAGGTGCAAACAGACACATAAAACCAAAAGAACCTTAAACCCAACCACAGATCTTCCTAGCTGGGTGTGGTAGCACACACCTTTAATTCCTGCATTCAAGAGGCAGGTAGATTTCTGGATCTGAGGCCACCCTGGGCTACATGGTGAGACCCTGTATCAAAACAACCACAAAACTTCTCAGTGGCACACAAGTGTTTCTGTTCACACTTCTGGGATAAGCTCAAGATGGACTAGGTGACACCACTTATCTTAACCGGGCCTGCTTTTATGTCTGGTGGTGGGTGACTGTCCGTGAGCTAACCTAGGCTCTGAGCAAAGCAACTTAAGGGAGAGAGGGTTTATTTTTACCTCACGATGCCCATCGTGGGAGCAAGGGGGTAGAGAGTTGAGGCAACAGGAGCCTGAAGCAGCTGGTCCCATCACACCCACAGTTAGGATGCAGAGAGTGATGAGTGCGTGCCATTGAGCAGTTCGGTTTCTCCCTTTTACACAGTCTCAGGTCCCCTGACCAGAGAACCATGGTTCCAGCCACAATTAAGATGGGTCTTCCCACATCTAACACAATCAAGATAATCTCCCCTCATCCAGGCACACCTGGAAGCCCATGTCGGGGTGATTATAGATCCTGCCAATTTGACATTATCTGCTGAGCATGGGAGACTATCTTTATTACACGTTATTTATTTACTTACTTATTGTGTGTGGATATGTGTGTCCCGGTGGAAGCCAGAGGACAATTTGTGGAAGCCAGTTCTCTCTTTCCGCAGTTGTGGGTCTTGGGAGTTGACCCTCTGTCTTAGTTAGGGTTTCCTGTTGCTGTGAAGACACACCGTGACCATCGCAACTCTTCTAAAGGAAAACATTTCACTGGGCCTGGCTTCTAGTTGAGAGGTTTAGCCCATCATGGTGATGGTGGCAAGCATGGCAGCTTACTGGAGAGGTAGCTTAAGAGCTCTACAGGCGGATCCACAGGCAGCAGGAAGAGCCACTAGGCCTGGCCTCAAAGCCCACCCCCCCAGTGACACACTTCCTCCAACAAGGTCACACCTCCTCCAATAAGGCCACACCTCCTAGTAGTGCCTCTCCCTGTGAGCCCTGGGGGACCATTTTCATTCAAATCACCACACCTTGATTTGGTGGTTGTCACCCTTTACCCAAGTGCTTACCCTAGATCATTCATTCATTCCACAGACGTGCAAGAGAATCAACGAACTGGCCGGTTGGCACTTGGAATTAGTGCCACCCACTCATTCTGTTGGTTAAAGTAAGCTTCCAGGGAGAAGGAAGTTTTTCCGCTTCCCCTTCAAGGGAGGAACACCATACCCTGAGACACTGGGTTTGAATGACATCGCTGTAGTAACAACGGACACATTGTCCTCCCCCTGACAAGCATCCTCCATGACCTATAAATCCATCACAGCCATGATCCGCAATGAGGGGGATATCGCTACTAGAATAGTTGAGGAGTTTCTCTGCCAGTCCTTCTGCTGGGAAGGAAATGTGTCCCAAACCAATGCTGTGGCCATGATGGTAACTGTAGGCTCAGAAGCAAAGAAGTGAAAACAGAAGCAGATGGGTGACTCACCCCAGTAATCCCAGCACTTGGGGAAGCTAAAGCAAGGAGATCATGAGGTTGAGGTCAGCCTGGTCTACATAGTGAAACCCTGTCCCAAACCAAACCAAACCAAACCACTTTTCTCCAGGGTATCATTACGTAGTCTGAAAAAAAAAACCTTTCCCTTCCCTACCATCGGCCTCTATCAGTTTAGAAATTTTGCAACCGAAGGCAAATTTTTCGCCAGGAGACGCAATAGTTCACCAGCGCTAGAAGGGGAGCCACAGAGGGGCAGCGGCTGTAGAGCGCTTATAGCGCGCTCATCTTACTGGGGACTACATTTCCCATAGGGCCCAGCGCGCCGTGTCCCCCTGACTCTGGCCGCTTTCACAGCTAAGACGCCGCGGGCTGGGCGGCGCGCGAGCTTCTGGGACATGTAGTCCTGTGGGTGGTGCCCTCGAGCTAGGGGACTTGGGTTTGAAAGTCTTGGAAGCATTCATTCCACTCCGGGTGACCGCGGGCTGCGGTGCCTGGAGAGTGCAGCTGGAGAACGGAGCGCGGGGATGAGAGGCAAGGACCCGGGAGAGGACTGAGAGGCCAGGGTGTCTGCATGCGGCCTGGGACCCCCCACCTTGTCACAGCTCTGTCGAGGACAGTAGTCTGGGTAGGGAACGTGCGAGGGAAGAAGTGTGGCATAACTTTTAGACACTTTTGTTACTTTATGGGGGATTTGTGTAACTCCGATTTGGAGGGTCTGGACCCTGCAATGTGCATTCCTACACAAGTTAAAGTTCATGGGAGACTTAGTTCGCCTCTCCTGTGTGGTTGTAGCTGGCTGGTGCTAGCTGGGTTGTTTGAGCAACCTTGTGAGGGTCTGTGTGAGCTAGCTGGTGCTAGCTGGGTTGATTGAGCAACCTTGTGAGGGTCTGTGTGAGCTAGCTGGTGCTAGCTGGGTTGTTTGAGCAACCTTGTGAGGGTCTGTGTGAGCTGGCTGGGTTGTTTGAGCAACCTTGTGAGGGTCTGTGTGAGCTGGCTGGGTTGTTTGAGCAACCTTGTGAGGGTCTGTGTGAGCTAGCTGGTGCTAGCTGGGTTGTTTGAGCAACCTTGTGAGGGTCTGTGTGAGCTAGCTGGTGCTAGCTGGGTTGTTTGAGCAACCTTGTGAGGGTCTGTGTGAGCTGGCTGGGTTGTTTGAGCAACCTTGTGAGGGTCTGTGTGAGCTAGCTGGTGCTAGCTGGGTTGTTTGAACACATTCTCTCCTTTTGAGGGTCTGTGTGAGCTGGTGTTAGACTTTGTAACCGTATCCGGTTTTGTTTTTTTGTTTTGTTTTGTTTTGTTTTTCCCCGTATACGTGTGAGCTGTGCTTGTGCGCTTTGCCCAACTGTGCCCATGTGGCCGAGTGTGACTGTACTTCTGGTGACGTGTTTGTAGTTGAGCCTGGCTCCATGTTTCCTACTACTGCTTGGCATTGTGAGTGCGAATTTCTTAAATTACATTTTATTTATTGGTACCTTTGTATGTGTGTGTAGGTCTTTGGACAACTTTCAGGAGTTTGGTTCTCTCCTACCATGTGGGTCCCAGCGATGGAACTGGGGTTGTAAGGCTGGGTGAGCAGCAATTGCCTTTACAGCTGAGCCACCTAGCTGGTTCCAGATTGTGGGTTCATACTGTGCCTGGTGTTTGTGTGGATTTTAGGTTGCGTTTGTCACTGTGGTGTGTTGGGGGGATGTGTTGGTACCATTGAAGGGGTTGGGGCTCAACTCAACTGTGGGAATTTATGTGGCCTGGGTTTGTGTCTAGTTGCGTCTGAGTGATTTGTCCGCAACTGATTCTGTACTCATGGGTGCAGTTTACGTGTGCTTGAGTGCGTATGTCTGTTTGCTTATATGTAGGTAGGTAATATAAGTTCATATATATGTAATATATATGAACTATGTGCATAGTTCACGCATATAGGGTCCGGTCTATGTGATCAATAAATTTGGTCGTCAGCATATCCATGCGCTATCTGGATGTTGATTAACTAAACCTGAACCAGGCAAGTCATTTTACCCCTACCCAGCGGCCTGTGGGCCAGCATGAAACCCTGGATAATTTCAACCCAAGCCCAGAAGACAGCTCTATAGTCCCAGTTCAGGCAGAAATATCCCGTTCCAGCAGGGTGGCTACAGGGCAGTGGAATGGACCAGGCACCAGTGTCTTTCCTATTTGCTAAAATGTACCTGCAGCTGTCGGGGGTCTGGTGAAGGGCAGGCAGGGATCCAGATTGGGGAAATGAGGAGGTACAGAGCAACCAAGTTCCTTGGTGTCCCTAGACTCCAGGAGGAGAGAAGACAAGAAATGAAGAAACTGGAGTTGGATCAGAGGAGGGGATGTGGTGGGCTCTTCAAGACACACAGCCAGGCTTTGTGAAGAGGGCTCTAGGAGCCCTTGAGGCATATTATTCTAATGGTCCAGGAGGAAATGGGAGGAGTCTTCACAGACTTTAAAAAGGTCAGCAGGGAACCAGCAGAACCAGTTAGTCACTTGATTTGATGGGACCTTGAAGGATGATTTTCGAGAGAGACCCTTAGGGGGAGTTAGGCTACCGTGTGGGACAGTGGGGGAGTTCAGAAGGTATTTGGGGCTCCACACAGCAAAGAGTATGAAGACTCCTGGATGAGAAGGGTGCTTAGAAAAAGTTTTGAGCATCCTCAGCAAGTAAGTATGCATTGCGCTCAGTTGTGGTCGAGGGCCGGGAGCGTCACTTGACGGGGGGTCGTCGTACTGCTGGACCCCAAATGAGGCTGGGGTCAATTTTAGAGTCAACCAGAGAGAGCTGCTCTGTCAGGAGGGGGACTGGGAGTTCTAGAATGTCGTTCTGTGGGTGACTGGTGTGCATGTCCACACCCGAGGGCACTTGGAGAGGGGTCTGGGCGTTTATAGATAGTTGCCAGGCTGAGTGGGCAGATTCCTCAGTTTCCTTGGCACGTAACTGCAGATGGAGTTGCGTCTGTGAGCTAGGGTATCCTCCGTTTTTCTCTGAAAAAAAAAAAAAAAAAAGGTGTTGCTGACACCTAAAATGTAGTCGGATTTTCCCCAAGTTTGAAGCTATACCAGCATGTTTGTGTGAGAACCTTCCACGGGTCTCAGTGTCTTTTAACAAAAAAAAAAAAAAAAAAAAAAAAAAAAGGGAAAAAAGAAAAAAGAAAAAAGAAAAAGAACTTGCAAAGCAGAGGGTTTGTTTGCCAATTCCATTGTTATTATTACTGCCATTATTGTTGTTGTTGGTTTTATTTTTCTTTGGTGATTTCACACAAGTGTACGAGTGAATTTCTTTACTTGTCTCCCCATCTTCTTACATTTCTCTCACCCCCTACCCCTCAACAGGTCCCTTTCCCGTATTTTTTTTTTTTTTTTGTTCTGTAACCCACTGATTTTCACCAGGGCGGCTGTGTGTGGCTGCAGATTTGGAACAATCTATTGGAGCCTGGTGGGCTCACCATTTGGTACACAACTGAAGGCAACGACTGTTTCTCCCCCAGAATCCGTTTAGTTGCCAATCCCTAGCTCAGTGGGGAAGGATGGGAACCCATGAACTTCTTCTCTCTAGTCCATGATGGCTGCCCGTTAACCCCAGTCTTGGGTGGTGGCTAGGAATTCTTCAAAGTACAGCATTGTAAAAATAACGTCTTTGTGAGTAGTGGAGTTTGTGCGGGTCTATAAAGGGGATCACCACATGTTGGGGGGGGGGCATTTGTGTGCCTAGTGAACCAGCCAAGATCCAGCCTCTGCTGCCTAGCCACCACCCATGGGGTACTGAGCCCTGATGCAGAAGCATATAAAACTCGGTGATCCAGAGATCTTCAATAGCGGTTTGCTTCTTCCTGGAGGTCGCACTCACCGGGAAGGAGTGCGGGAGAAAGGGGAAGGGGGGGGGATGGCCACGTGTGGCCCAGTTGAAGACCTCAACTTGGTGGTGGGGATGGGTGGGGTGGGGTGGGGTGGGAGCTGAGGCCAGAGTAAAGGAAAAAAAAAAAAAAAAACCCAGACCAGGAGGCTCGAATAGCACTAAAATTGAAACCATTGCCCCCCAAATCACATACTCATCTTGGGCATTCATGAAACATTAGCTCTCCATATTTGCAGAGACATTTACTTTTTAAGTATGTAAGTGTGTGTGTGTGAGGGGTGGGAAGCCCCATCTGTGCTTGTGTGAGCGCAAGGGCTCGTCGTGGATGTCAGATCCCCCTAGAACTGGAGTTACTATGAGCCAGCCCGTGTGCATGCTGGGAGCCAAACTGTGGACGGCTGCAAGAGCCGAAGGTGCTCCTAACCACGGAGCCGTCTTCCCAGTCCTTGAATCCCCATAGCTAACCATTTAAGGAATGTTTATTTATGCGTTTGATGTTGTGCGGGTCTGTGCGCGCGTGTGTCTGTGTGCGCGCGGGTGTGTGCGCGCGCGTGTCTGTGCGCGTGTGTGTGTGTGCGAGCGCGCGTGTGTGTGCGGGTGTGCGCGCACATTCTGGATCACTCCGATGTCCCCCTCACTTTCCATCTTGTCTCTGAGACAGTCCCGCTCGCTGCTGCTGCTGCTGCTGCTGCTGCTGCTGCGCTGTGTATCCTAGGCTACCTGGCCTGGGAGCTTCTTAGGATGATTTTCCTGTGTCCTGCATGCTGAGAAAACGGACCTGAACCGCCGTGCCAGCCCTGTTACCGCCTTCTGGGAATCCGAACTCAGGTTATGAGGCTTCCATGGCAAGCGCTTTTACTCTCTTTGCTATCTCCCTCACCCTCTCTGTCATTTTTTGTTGTTGTTCTTTTTGTTTTTGTTTTGCTTTGTCTTTTGAATGAAAAATATATATATATTTATTTTTAAAAAAAGGTCTAAAACCCAGCCTAGTACTAGTTAAAATACAGACCACTGTTTAAATTTGATTTCAAATAATTAAAAAAATAGTTTTCAAGTATTATATGGGGACACACACACACACACACACACACACACACACACACACACTAAAGCTACTTGTTGAAAACGTTAAAAATTAGTTCTTTGCAACCGGGAAATGACACTGACAATAAAGTCCCTGCCGTGCAAGTATGAGGCACCGGGGTTATACCCACATAAACACCAGGTGTGTAATCCCAGCACTGGAAAAGAGGAGCTGGGGGGGGGGGACCCAGGGACTCCTTGGCCAGCACATGTAGCTAATAAGTGAATTCTAGATTTCAGTGAGAGACCCTTGTTCAAAAAACAAAATGGATGGCTCCTGAAGAATGATGCTTGATGTAGACCTCTGGTTCCTACATGTACAGGCATACACACACACACACACACACACACACACGAACACACACACACATGAACACACACACACACACACGAACACACACACACATGAACACACACACACTCCCACACACTCCCACACACATGAACACACACACGAACCCCCCCACATGAACACACACACACTCACCCCCACACATGAGCACACACATGCAGGCACGCACCCACACACACATGAACACACACACACACACACACACACACACACACACACACACGCCCACGACTATTCTTTAGCATGGGCATGCCCCACGTTGTATTTGAGAATGTTTCTATAATTGAAAATTATTCTTTGCTTGTCTGAAAGTTAATTTTTACCGTATTCCCTGTATCTTAATTTATCTTAATTTATCCACTCTGCCAAGCGGGTCCCTCAGGTGTCTCAGCTAAGAGTGGAGGTGAGCTGGGAGTGCCCCTCCCTTCATCCCTGCATAGCCCCTGGCCGCAGGCTTGTAGGAATACCTGGAGAGACCAGGAGCTGGCAGGAGTCGGAGTCATTTGAGTCACCATCCTTTTACTTACGACAGCTTCTGCCCATGCCATGTGTTGAGGGGTGCACGGAACCAGCCGTCCCCACAGGAATCCTGTAAAGGAATTGTGTAACGCCCCCCATTTCAGAGTCTGCAGGACCTGGGGAGAAGGGTCATTTGCTCAGGGTCCCGGTGAGGACTATAAATATTTTTTTTTTCTTTTCTGTTATCACATACAGAGCTTGCCTAGCATCCGGGAAGCCCTGGGCTTCTGGTACTGAATAAACTGGGCGTGGTAGGGCATTCCTGTGTGTGCTCCCAGCTCCAAGGGAGGTGAACGCAAGAGAATCCGAGAGCTGTATATCTAGTTCAAAGCCAAGCTGGGACACACGAGATTCTGTCTTAAAGAAAAGTTAATGTGTGGGGGTGGAAAGGGTGGGGTGGGGTGGGTTGGGGAGGGGAAGGGGGAGCGATCAGAGTCCCTGGGGAAACAGCCAAGCAGGTAAGTCACTTCCTGTGTAAACCCGAAGAATTAGAATTTAGAGCCTCAACTTATGTAAAAGCCAGGTGGGGTGGGGTGGGTTGGGGTGGCTACCTGTAATCCCAGTGCGTGGGAAAAGGAGACAGAACCCCCAGAGAAAGCTGGCCAGCCTGACTAGCCAAAACGGGGAGGGTTTAGTGAAAGTCCCTGCTTCAAAATGGTCGGTGGAGAAGGATCAAGAAGGGTGCCTGCCATCTTGTGTAAACTTGGAGCTCCACACACATAGGCACAAGGTGCACACGAATTCTCTCCACATGCACCGTCTCCCTACCATACACGAAAGCATGTAACGTGCATGCTTGAACACACACACACACACACACACACACACAATACCTAAGAGGGGCTTTCCCGTAAAGAAATGAGCATTTAATTCACACACACACACACACACACACACACACACACACACACACACACCTAAGAGGCTTCTCCATAAAGAAATGAGCATTTAATACACACAGAAAGGAAGAAAGAAAGAAAAGAAAGAAAGAAAGAAAGAAAGGCAGGCCTAAGAGGGGCTTTCCCATAAAGAAATGAGCATTTAATTCACACACACACACACACACACACACACACACACACACACACACCTAAGAGGCTTCTCCATAAAGAAATGAGCATTTAATACACACAGAAAGGAAGAAAGAAAGAAAGAAATAAAGAAAGAAAGAAAGGCAGGCCTAAGAGGGGCTTTTCCGTAAAGAAATGAGCATTTAATTCACACACACACACACACACACACACACACACACACACACACACCTAAGAGGGGCTTTCCCATAAAGAAATGAGCATTTAATTCACACACACACACACACACACACACACACACACACACACACACACCTAAGAGGCTTCTCCATAAAGAAATGAGCATTTAATACACACAGAAAGGAAGAAAGAAAGAAAGAAAGAAAGAAAGAAAGAAAGAAAGAAAGGCAGGCCTAAGAGGGGCTTTTCCGTAAAGAAATGAGCATTTAATTCACACACACACACACACACACACACACACACACACACACACACACCTAAGAGGGGCTTTCCCATAAAGAAATGAGCATTTAATTCACACACACACACACACACACACACACACACACACACACACACCTAAGAGGGGCTTTCCCATAAAGAAATGAGCATTTAATTCACACACACACACACACACACACAATACCTAAGAGGGGCTTTCCCATAAAGAAATGAGCATTTAATTCACACAGAAAGGAAGAAAGAAAGAAAGAAAGAAAGAAAGAAAGAAAGAAAGAAAGGCAGGCAGGCCTAAGAGGGGCTTTTCCGTAAAGAAATGAGCATTTAATTCACACACACACACACACACACACACACACACACACACACACACACTACCTAAGAGGGGCTTTCCCATAAAGAAATGAGCATTTAATCTCACACACACACACACACACACACACACACACACACAAATACCTAAGAGGCTTCTCCATAAAGAAATGAGCATTTAATACACACAGAAAGGAAGAAAGAAAGAAAGAAAGAAAGAAAGAAAGAAAGAAAGAAAGTAAGAAAGGCAGGCCTAAGAGGGGCTTTTCCGTAAAGAAATGAGCATTTAATTCACACACACACACACACACACACACACACACACACACTAAGAGGGGCTTTCCCATAAAGAAATGAGCATTTAATTCACACACACACACACACACACACACACACACACACACACACACACCTAAGAGGCTTCTCCATAAAGAAATGAGCATTTAATACACACAGAAAGGAAGAAAGAAAGAAAGAAATAAAGAAAGAAAGAAAGAAAGGCAGGCCTAAGAGGGGCTTTTCCGTAAAGAAATGAGCATTTAATTCACACACACACACACACACACACACACACACACACACACACCTAAGAGGGGC